>NW_009633479.1:0-13681 GCF_000690535.1 Cariama cristata
GATGCCGCTCCAAGGGGCAGCGAGGAGAGCTGGGGGTCCCGTCTGCAACGAGTAAGAGCAGTGCCAGCACCTCGTACCGCTGCCCTGGCACCCCACTGGCACCCCAACCTCCCCTCTGTGGGCAAGCAGGGAGAGGAGGAGGTTTCTACCAGCTGCAGCTTTTGAGAGGTAGAAGGTGTCTGGGCCAGAGCCGTCACTCGGCCATGAGGAAGGTGTCTGTACAAACCCTTGGCCCTCGAGACTGGAAAGAAAATCTGGCAGCCAGCAGCCTTGTTTGTTCAGTGGGCAAGTACTGCCCATCACGACGATACTGCAGAATTTTGACCCACATCTCTTGCGTACTCCAAGAAAAAACACCCCCAAAACAAAGAAATCACAACCCACCCCATAAAAATTACATTCGTCCCATCTACATGAAGAGCAGTCTCCCTAGGGGGCAAATTTCAATTATTTCAGAAAAAAACTTCATAAAAACCAGGGCAGGCGACACCACTTGTTCTGCACGCCCTGTTTGAGCCATGAAGGCTGGGACGGGTGGTGGGGAGCACTTGGAGCGCAGCCACAAAGCACCGCAGCCACCCGTGGCAGCCACACAGCTGGAGACGCCATGGGGTGCGGGAGGCCCCAGCGCCGCGGGGCTGCGGACAATGCCAGTCTTTATCGCGGCAAGTCAGATGGAAAGAATGGGAAACTGCCAGCTGGAACCCATTAACTAAAATATTTGTCTTAATGCGCAGAACTTACTCTCCCTCCCCATATTCTGCGCAATGACAGTATTTACACAGCTGTTTAAAAATACCCAGAAGGTTCCTGCCCTTTGTCTGGTAAAACATGACAATTATTTTCTGCAAACTTCACCAAATCCTAGATATTTGCCACTGAAGTCTTGTTACCGTATTTTTCACCAATCCGGTTAGCAAAGCTGGGCCAAAAGATGCTTGTGGCATTCCTCAGCTGGCTGCTGAGCTGACAGGGACATCTCTGCCCCTCTTCTTCTGCCAGAGCTCTGCTTTCCTCTTCCCTGCTCACTGGAAAGGGAGAACTGGCATCGTGCAGCAGCACAGGCGAGTGTCTGCCAGCACAGCACCGATCCACAGCACCCCACGGCTCCACACTCTCTCACTGGAGCAGCGGCAGCCTTGATGTTACCCCTGGTAAATCTTCCCCTGCAAATATATCTACACATTGTGTTAAAGGTCATCCATGAAAAAAAAAAAAAGAGAGACTGATATTAAAATCGAAGGCCATTTTATTGTCATAGCAAATACCAAAATAAAAAGGCTTTTAATTCAATACATAAGAAGATCAAAGACTGTACTGGTAAAGCATTACCATGCTCGCGCCAGCAATTCTCAGGTACCAGCAGTGCCACAAACCTGCATTTTCTTTGTTATACAGAGTGGTTTTAAAATTCAGATCTTCATTTCAAAATTTCAGATTATGGAAATGGGACAAAATGTCACTTAAAGAGATAGATGGAATAAGGATTTACATGTAGTGATAGAGCTCTGGAAAATTAAGGAAATTATACATATAGTGAAGAAGAAACCTGAATGAAAATGCAGCAATGGATTTTGGCTTGTGAAGACTGGTATGATTTCAACTTTGTTTTTGCTTTTTTACTCTTATTACAATTTAACTAAATTACAAGAATACTTTAGCAGTAATGTTTTCAATTAAAAAAAATCATTAAGATCTATTTATTCCAAACTATTGTCTTACTGTGAAGTCATACAAAAACATACTTTATAATACCACTTTGGCTTATTTGGGTCTTTTCATTAGTGAAAAATACTCCTGTAAAAAGTAGGTTTTAGTTACTATTGGAAATCTCTAACATGAATGTAGAACAATCCTAAATGAGATCATCCTCAAAGGTTTAGGGATTATGACCTCATTGCTAAGTTTCTGCTATTCCCTGCTCATAATCTTCCTGCAGAGACCTATTTATAAAAGTCAGTAATATTACAGCCTACCTATTGATGCAATTTTCTGACTGCTGTGTTGTCTAATGTAGTACATAGGTCTGGAAATGGAACTTCCCTTAGCTTGTATTTTCCAACAAATAAAAAGATGACACGTAGGAGATGGGACTTTCCTCCAGCAGAAACTGATGCTTATCTTTTATTTTGCATTTTCAAGTATTAATAGCCACTCTCCTAACAGGGAAAAGAAAACTGAAGTAAAAATACTGGATCCAGCAGCTGAAATTCATCAGAGTTCTATCTTAGTGTGATCACCTGATTAAAAAGACTAATGCATATTTAAAACACTGAAGAGTGAAACCAAGTGTAGTAGGTAGCAAGTGTCTGGGGCACAAGATTGTAAATGCAATAGGCTGGTCTCTGACAACTAAGTTAGCACTTACACTTGCATCATCTCATATTAGTATATTGGCCGCAAATTATAACAGCAATTAATAAACAGGCTCTCCTGCCAAGTGGCAGATGGATTAGGGAGAGGAAAAAAAATGTTCTCTCTAGGCCTGAACTTTTGTCTTTAACACCCGCTCAAGTTTTGCATGTGTGTAAAACAAAACCCCATTACCTCTTTGCATCTGGTACGTGAAGAATTAATCAGTTTTCTGAAGTGAAAGGTACCTTGTATAGCATTGTTCTGAGCAAAAAAGGAAAATTTATCTTTGGACAGTTCAGAGACAAGAGGTCCTTTTCTTTACCCTGTGATTTTTCAGTATGATATTTTGTGTCCTTTACTACTGGTAAATCTTCCTTTCACAAGGTTTATTCAGAAAAAAAACCAAAACCAACCAACCAACAGTAACTCAGTTCCCTTCATTTCAGTTTACCTGAATGTCCTCTTTCTCATAAGACACTGTAAACACTGAAATACAGTTGGTCTTGCAGAGGCAGGTAACATACTGTAACGACCGTGGGACTAGGCATTCAAGCAGTTACTCGCCAGCAAGGCTTTTTGCAAAGTCCGGGTCCCTGAGACAATAATTCTTTTCTCCCTAGTTTTTCTAACTATGACGACTGTGACAAGTACCATGCTCGCAGTCTGGTTTCACTGAAAATCAAGTCCAATTATCCACTGGCAGGACACTGCCTCCATCAGCACACCTACACCCCTCACCCAGCAGCTAAACTGCTGGAAAAAAACCTCAAAATACAGACTTTGCCCTCCCCAAATATGACAAATGGAAAACAAACCAGTGTTAAGATGCAGAAAATGAACAGTTTGGGTCACTACCTGCGTGACACATGGTCTAAGGCTTAGATCTCCCCACGGTAACTAGGTAGCCTGCAGGATTTCAGCTGAGCTTCTGTAACTCACTGTGCATGTGGTCTCAACTGCCCTACCAAGGCAAAACACATCAGCTCAGACCTCAGTAAAAGGTGGTTTTGTGCATTTGCTACACCTTGCACTCAGGACAGACCTGGAGCATAGACACAGGCTGTTAGATCGTCCCAGCGGCTCACACAATGGGCAGTAACCTGCCATTTGGACACGGTCCAGGCCTTCAAGCAGAGACGCGTAGTGTACAAAAGTCTAGCACCTTTTTTTAAAAGTGGTTTGAAATAAAGTACTCAAAATCTCCAACAAGAAAAAAAAAAACAAAACAAAAAACCACCAACAAGTTGTCGCAGCAATTCCACTCCTTCCAAAACTTCAAACTTTCTTTACTTCCAACTGCTACGGACCACCTCAATCCAAAATTAAGTACCCATCTAAGCTGGCTGCAGAACAGATAGTCTAGCTAGCCTCTCCAGAATAATTTGGTCTATATGTCCAAGAGCAGGGAGAGGTGCATCTAGAGGACATACCTGGAGCTGGCTGCTTAGAAGTTACCAGAAGAAACACCCCATGAATACCAAAGTCTTTGTGTCTAATTGTCATACAAAAGATTGAAAGGATTAAGTCTGATTCATCTCTTTCAGTACAGGAAAGGGGGAAAACAAAAAGGAACTTCCCAGTTCATGTTTCTTTTGATATAAAATGAATAGAAATCTTTCAGTTGACATTATGAAGTAGTTTTGTGTCCTCACTGGTTCCTGCCCCGTCCTCTTCTTGGATTCCTTCTGCCAGTCCCTCTGCAAAATTGGCCTGGCTTCCCGCATAGTCCATGAACATGTTGGGAATATCTTTGCCAAAATATATCTTGGTGTTTGCTGCGATAGCCTTGTATTTCATCAGCTGCAAGTACTCAGGAGTTAACTTCAGCTGCACAAAAAGAAAACGGATCACCAACAGCTCAGATTCAGTCAAAAGCAAATTTCTGTCATGAACATACAAGGCATCTACTTTTCCACAACACTAGCAGGCATACTCATCCTCTCCTCAGCTGAAAAGACGGAGCGCCCAGAAGAAGGTTCTCTTTCAGTATGTCTATGTGAAGCTCTAAATCCCGGTGACTAAATGGCAAAATGAGAGTGTGATGGAAGCAGCTGGGGATATGTTCAAGCCAAATGTACCAGAGATGGAGATGCTCGAAAGCACATAATTCACTGAACGCCCTTGCAATGCAAGCTACTGGAAAGAAAAATACAAGTGGCTTTTTTCCAGAAAGTAGATTGAAGAGTCTGTTTCGGAGAGCAGGGCTCATTCGTTCAGGATAATGACATTATAACGGAGAGGATAGAATAACTGGGACAAAACCTGTGCACAAACATCCCAGACCTCTGTCCATTCTCACTGACCCTTACAAAACAGAAAGTCTTCCTGCTGGGATGTCCTGGGAACTTGCTGTAGGCAGTAACAACCCTGGCAGTTCTATCCACATAATTTCTCTGTTTCCAGGTTAGGGTTTTTTTTTTGTTGTTGTTTTTGTTTGTTTGGTTGGGGTTTTTTGTTTGTGTGTGGTTTTTTTTTTTTTTTCTTTTGCAGTACCAAGGCTTTGCCAGGCCAGTTAGTTTGGTGTATGAGATCAGCTCCATTTGTTCTTTACCTGAACGCTTGTTTACTCTAAGCCTGCCTGTTTCTCTAGGGATCTCCCTGCTTTGATTGTTTGCCAGCTTGTAGATTGGAATGAATCGACATTTCTGATTACAACAGCATGAAAGGGCAGCACTGAAACTGATATTCTATCTACAGAGGGAGCCACGGCTCCATTAGTATCTAACAGAGCTGTCTCCAGAGATGACCAGATTATTTCATGTATCCTGACATAAATTTCTCTGTCCAGAGAAGAAACTGAATTTGCAAATAAGGATCTAATTGTTTCAGTCTCAGTGAAAACTCTTCTGAGAGGAGATGGCTTCATTTTGCTTTTTGACTTGAACAATGAGACACAACAAGCAAACAATAAACACAGACTGCTTTTTTGCTGAGTATTTCCATACAGCCTAATGTAAGGAGCCCTGCTTCAAGGCACAGTGTAAGGAAATAACAATACCTTGTTAGCCTCGGCTACTTTCATAGCAGTGTAGCATTCAGCATCAGCTCTTGCCTTCTCTCTTGCAAGAAATGCAGCATCTGGAAGAAAACACATGCTCTTATATTCAGATTTTTATTTCCAGCCATATTAGCACCATTTGCAGCTGGAAACTTTTTCAAGTGGCCAGTACCACATCTAAACTGTATGGGATACAAGGGGAAGGGGGAACAAAACGGGAAACCCAGAAATGGGATCTCAATTTACATCTAAAACGCTGCAGGATGACAGTACTAAATAAGTAAATTGCATCTAAAACTGAAGACCTCAAAGCATTTATAAACATAAGGTTTTTATTACTACCCCTGTCACATGGGCTGAGAACACTCTACTAGCCAGCCACTAACTCTCGTGCTGAAAACGCAGCAACTGTTCCACTGCAAAAGTGGTATTTACTCACGACATTTGCACAGGACTCCAAGAACAGCACAGCAGACTGCTCTACAGATGAAGTCTGTGACTGTGAAAGCAATTCCCCAGATGGGAAATTGTCTGGGATACTGAGGTTAAGATTCTGGCACATAAAGGCAGGCGATTTTAACCTTTACAGGCTCTGCCCCTTGGACAGATGTTGGAAAGCTGTTTCTCTGCAACATCAACAATTGTGTAAAGGGTCTAATCCTGCGGGATACTGAAATTCCCTGACTCCTAGCAAAAACATTTTGGAAAAAAACAAAAGGAAAGAAACATTTCCCCTTTCTCTATTGCACTCCTTTCTTTCCTTCTGACTTTTCACCTATCCAATGATAATGATGTGCTATCACCCTACCATGTTAAGGCTAGGATGAGTTTCATCTGGCTGGTTCGATGTGATCTCTTGACATTCCTTCTATGACAGGGAGCCACACGATTGTAATACATGCCAATCTGGACTTGAGAGTTGCACAGCTGGATAGACCATTTGTTTACCTATACTAGCAGGGAGTCCTGTGAGCTGCTACACTTAAAAATCATGTAAGCAATTGGACGGTTTGGCCCGCAACTTCCTCTCTTTTGGCTAAAAAGAGCGGTCCCAGTCAGAGACACTAGAAAGAATGAGGGAGACAGGAATCCTCGGCCAGCACGGAGTTGACACCCGGTGACACACATTTATAAGAAGCAAAGAAGTAAAACCCATTGTATTTCTGCGAAGAACTTCTTAATGAGAAGCTGCTGATCTGTAAAACTCTTAATTGGCTCCTCAGTGGCCTTCTGCAAAGCTTGACAGGGTCTATAATGAATGTAATTGAAAATAAGGCCGTGCCACTCTGAGCTGGAAATGCAGACCCCTTTTCATGTCCTGGAATTTCCTTGACAAAGCATTGTATCAGATGGGTGGGGGACACCTTCTTAACTTAACAGCACAACCTCCTAGAAAGATCACCTTGAGAAAGAGAGTTTCAAGAAGCATAGTCTGCAAAGAAACATTCCTATCCCTGCCTCTCATCAATCCTAGTTCCTAAAAGTAGTCAGCTGCAAAACTAAGGGAGGATGAAAAAGCAAAAATGCAAACTAAACAGAGATATCACAGATTTATTGATTAAAGTAAAATACTGTATTTTCAAAAGAAGCAGCTCCCCCTCCCCTTCCCTCAACCTTTAGGAGTTGGAAGCTACATAACAAACCCCTGCTGTTGCAGAGTGTGTAATAGCCAGACTTTGTTTGCTAAATATTTCACACTACACAAAAAACTAAAGCTAAATTTGCATATCTCTTCTTCCCTCCAAGACAGAGACAGGTCCTAGAAGAATCCTAAGCAAGAAAAGGATAGAAAGCTTCCCCAACCCTACTCTATTGCAGATAACCAAGAGTTGTGGCTGCCCCCACAAGGTTGCATAGTAATATTTCAGGATGCTTCCACTTCTCCGAGAGTCTGCAGCCATTATCCAAAACCTGGCATGACTTCTTTTAGGAAGACAGCAACCTGCCATTCCCTTCCTCCGTACTTGTGACAACTACACTTCCTGCACTTAGGTTATACGAAGAAGCACCTATAGAACCTGGAGTCAAGCTTCATTTACCCAATTTGTCATTGCCCAAGTATCCTGAATGCCTTCTACTCTCCTGACTGATCTGCCCTCTGAAAACTCCATTGCAAAATAGGCTGTGAAAATGTTGCGAGAATCTGAGTATTCAGACACATTTATTCAGAACCGCAATGCATTACATAAGGTACCACACACATGGGCCAGTGAAGACCAGTAACTTCACCTCTGTGAATGCCAGATTGGATTGAAGAACACAGTCAATACACACACTTCAAGAACTACTTAACTCCATGGTGAAATGCTTCAGGATCTTTAGGTAAAATTCACCACAGAACATTTACTTATTGGAAAGCTCACCACTTACCTTCAATCTCTGAAATTCGCTTCTCCGTTTCCTTTTCCATCACTTTCTGTCCATAAGTTATTTCAGCAACTTGTGCAATTTTTTCTGCCTCTAAAATGGAAAAGAATACATCCACATTGTCATCACACAGTCTTCCTAATGCCAGAAGCAGCTTCACCCATGAAAGTCCTCACCACTCCCTTCTGGGGGAAATAAACGGTGGGAAGAATTTTCAGCCCTCAGAAGGCATGAGTCTACCTTTGTGGGCAAAGCTGGGACCCACTTGAAAAACTCCTTGAGTTTCTCTGGAAGAGTTTCAGATCAGCAGCAAACAGATGCAGCAGAGAGATCACCCAAAAGTGAACCAGGTGCATACCTCCCCAGTGTCTGGCTTCTTTTTGCTGCCTACCCCACCACACCTCCCTATAGTTACTGCCTTCAAGCAGAGATATACAGACCGATGAGGGCTTTCTTCCTTTCTGTCTCCGCTTCCTTCTCCACCACCTTCTGCTTCTGTGCTGCAATCAGCAGCTTTGTCTTCTCACTCTCCCTAGTGAAGAAGCCAGTTACAAAACGTGAGCTTACTGAAGTGATGTGGCCTACCACATCTCCAGGACGAGCTGTTCGCTCAGTCCTCCTTTGAGCACACATTTAGGGCAGGCAGCAATCGGGAAAGTGAGTGCATGTACCTGCACACACAGAGCTTTTTTTTTTCTAAAGCAAAGTGTCTTTTCCTCCCCTCCACAGCAGGAAGACTTTTCAGTCAAGTCAGCATGAAGCACTCCCTGCTACTCTCTGCAGGCCGCCACAATGCCTTCTACAAGAGGCAGGTCACAGACCATACAGATCTGTAAGTTTTTTAGGCTACTGTTAATGACAAAATTATTTAAACAAAGTAAGAAATGAAAATCCTGTAAAAGCCTTGCTCTCACAGATGGCCATTCTTCTTCATTTGGTAGTATACAGCTTTGAAATCACCCTTCATTCAATCAAAATGCATCAAGAAGTGCATTTTACATGCTAAAGCCTTTTCTATCTTACTGTTTTGTACATACACTAATAAGTTTTAAAAGTGTGTATATAAATAAAATACTCCGCTCCTGCTCCCACTCAGGGAAGAGAGATTAGAGTCAAGAACAAGTCTCTCAACACATATCCTGCTTGTATTTATGGCAACAGATAGCAGGCTGATTTGGCATTCTGCCTGTCACGACCATACCGCACATGACTTACCACGATACCAAAAGGTCATATGAAATGCTAGGGAAGCAAAATGGATGAGAGGGATCTTATTCTGGCCTACACAGACTCTGTTGGCAGAGTGCTCGGAGAACACAGGCATTTCTGAATGATCAAGTGTAAGAGAAGGCAGCTGGCTCAGAGCATTGAAAAGGGATCAGTATGTCAAGTGCTATTAAAGAAAGTTATTTCAAAGCTTTGCAAGTCTTCAGCCTGTTGAATCAACAGTTTCTCCATCCTAGTCAAACAACAGGATTAGTGGTGGAATCTATCCACCTGCCACTCACTCACACGCTCTGGGAAGCCTCTTTAAAATCGGGCCAGCGTCAAGAGGAAGGAGCCCCATGGCAACTAATTTTTGTGCTCAAGCGTTCCAAATGGAGAAATACCTTCTAACTCGGCAGTGACCTGGCAGCCACTTACAGTGACAGAAACATGCTCATCTGGTGCAGCCTCGCCAGACCCCTTCTGAATGGCAGCACGAGGCTGAGAGCAGGCCTGGCAGAGGGCACTCCGATCACTGCATGCTGTGAAAACACATTAATCTGGATGACCGATTCTTTTTGGTAACACAAAGGTGCAAGTCTCAGGCACTTACATGAGCTCATAATTCCTCCGGATTGTTTCAGGGATGTTTGGCTTTGTAACTCGAACTGCCTGGAAAGAGAAACCGAAGAAAACATAGGCAAGCAGCCAACAATCAAAAGCCAAACGGCCCCTGAGGCTGCAGAGGATGGGGGAGTTAACACTTGGGGCATGCTCTGCCACACAAAGCTTTTACATGCAGCAGAAATTGTGACGAGCTCCAAACTCCACAGAGCAAATGTAGGACTGAATGATCTCCTGACAGGACGGCAGTGCATAACCTGGGTAAACCAGCAGTCAGAATAACACCAAAAGAAACCCAACACATCAAAGTTAAGAGGGGATGGAAAGCGTACTTTTCTCATTCCTCAAGTTAAACAAAGTCTGTATTATAAAGCAATTTTCTAAAAAAGTTTCACAGCTTCCTATTTCCTTTTAGCCATTCTCCCTCCTTATGATCTGCACCTTAGACATCTCAAAGTGGAATCCTGATTACCTGTATAATTAATCCAGGGGCCATTGTTGTTAGGTCTTGCTGCAAGGCCAGTTTAAGGTTTTCATCAATCTGATCTGATTGGGAGGGGGAAAAAAAAAAAAAAAAAAAAGGTAACTAAAAACCCCACAAGGCAGCTTGCTGTCAACACATACAAAATTAGCTGGAATGGCTCAGATTTCTTATTCCTGGAAAGTAAGTACAAATGTAAGTTTCACGTAGAAGTGCTGGGCTGAGAAAAACCATCCCTGACCCCAAGGCAAGTTCCCGTCTCTCTCAGCACGTCAAGCAGCATTGACCAACAGCAAACACTTGGGACAGACTACAGGAACATGGCAGGCATAAAATGAAACTTTGTCCAGTTTCCCCTAACGTGCAGTTTGACATCTTTCCGAGCCAGAAGCAGCATCTCTACAATAAAGAATCTCTGCTCTAACCCACTTCCCCACTGATATCTTCCCAACTAGATCCTAAAGTAACACGGTCCAGCTAAATCGTGACTGATTAGGAACCGCATCTGTGCCAGCAGGAGACAAAGAAAATGAAAGGCAGAAATGTGAAATGGCTGCATTAGTTATTTTAATAGGCTGCAAAAAAGTCATCGGTAACATCTGTTTGGCTCAATGGCTAACAGTTAACTCCAGTGCAGCTAAGAAATTTCAAAAGGAAATACAAACCAAAAGCCAGCTTCAATGAAAAACTCTAAGGATAGCAGTGTTTCCAGTTGGGGCCTGTTGAGAAGTGCAAAGGGAAAATAAAAGTGTAATGGCCTTGAAAGTGATCACATCGCACTCCTTGATTATTTGCTTTGGTCCCAGTCTAGCTATCTGGAACTCACACTCATAATGAAGTTCAGCCAGGAGTTTAGGAAACAGCTGTTATCAGTTTCCTGCACCTGCTCACAGATGTGGGGGCAGAGAATGACATAAGTCTGCTCGAAATGGGCTGCGCCCCATTTCAGAGCTCCTGAGCCAGAAAACATTCAGCTCAAACAAAGAGTTACACGGGAGCTCATACAAGTTCCTTCTGTGCAAATCAGTTGCTTTGAGTCCATTTCAAGCAGTTGTCGTCAACAGCTGCCGACATCTGGAGACTCCATCGGCAAAGAACCCGTACACCCGCCAGCAGTCCCATAAAGGAATTGGAGGGGAACCGAGCTCCAGTTCTGTGTCTTGTGCAGAGGCGCATCAGAAAGCGGAAAGCCAGGCTTTTTGGAAAGCCCAGTTTAAACACAGAACAGGAGTTTGCAAACACCCTGTGTTCTTTCAGGCACAAATTCTATCCATTTGGGGTCCAAAACCATTCACAGCAACACTTTGCCCGCAGTCAGCACTGTTGTACTGCCCAAATGCTGGAAGGGATTTCTCGTCACTCCAAAGCCATAAATAAAACACTCAGCACTGCCAACAACTGGTCTGTTTCTACCAAGAAACCACTACTTTTCTTCAGACTCTCTTGCAACATGCTCTCCCAGCGTCTCTGCTGCCTGATTTCCCAGTGGCCTGAAGCGAGGGAGGGAAGGTCAGCAGGCCCTTGCCAAGCAGTCCTGTTTTCCAGCACTCACTTGCAGCACCCGGGCACTGCAGCCACGTGCATGACAAAGCTAATCAAACCCACAGGCCAGGGAGTCCTTGCTCATACTTTTTGTAACAGCAAAGAGTAGAAAACTGGCTTTTCCGTCTGGACTAGCAAACCCTGTGACTGATTCAACAAGTCACAGTTGCTAAACACACAAATAATGCCGCAGAATTACAGCGGCCTTCCCTAAAGCCCTCCACTACTACTGGCAGGTTTAGGTTTGGATTTTTTTTGTTACAACATACTGAAGCACTCAGCACCAAAAGATAACACGGACTAAATAACTATAGCTGACTAACAACCCTGATTCCAGAGCAGGCCCTGGATTAACAGGTAAAAAGCCCATCAGTTGGGGGTAGCAAATTTCGCACCAACAGACCATGGAAATAACCATCAGGACCGTGACTCAAGGAGCCATCAATCCCACAGCGAAAGGTCAGAGGGGCAGCTCACCAAACAGTTCGATGTAGACCTCCTGCAGCGTGTGGACACTGCAGAACTGGTTCAGCTCATGGTGAATCTTGTTGAAGATGAGAGCTTTGTCATAGTCGGCGGTGTAGTTCTTCACTATGTCGTACACTACAAAAGAAGAAACCTGCGTTAACAGCTGGGATGGAGGGACGTCTTGGGTTGGGCTGAGCAGTGAAAACCTTATGGCTCAGTCACAGCAGCAAGAGTTGCAGTGCCAATCTGAAATGAGGAATCCACCCACAAGAGAAGCCTGCACCCTAAACAAATACTTTCCTCAAGGGAGTTTTATTTATTGCTAATATTTCATAACACCCTAACCAATATTCTGTCACATGCTTTGTAAAACAGAAGGGCATTTAACTAATAACAGCCCTCTCTACACTATCTGCAAATAGGCATGGGTTGTGTTTGAGCTACAGAATATAGACTGTGTCGTCTACGCACAACAAGGGAAGGGTACCCTGCAGTTGGCATAAACCAGAGCTCTCGGAGCACGCCACCGATAAGCCAGCTAGTTATACCACACTTGTAACCAACAGGGTGTTTAAAATCAAAGAATTTGGAAAAAAGGCAGCACAGGTCATTCTCCTTGGGCTTCTGAGGCAGCCTTCTGCTCACAGGCACTTTATCTTCCTTACCTCTTGCAAATCTTGTTATTCAAATCAAAAGTTCTTCACTGAAGCATAAAGCCCAATGTTGCCATAATAATACAAATAATAAAAGCAATGGATGGTATTCAGGTATTAGTGAAGCAACTAGCAGCACAGAACAAGTATGTGCAAGAAATAATAAACACACAAAATGTCTAGGAGAGCTGGTTTAAAGTTTACACCCAGGAAGTACGGGGCTTCACAAGGTACACAGGGTACCTGTGGTACGCCCCAGCTCCAAATCAAAGCACAGCCCCTCACAACCTCTTCACCTTATCTCACGCTAGCAGGAGCACAACCAACTCTGGATGGCAGGATCTGCAGGGTCACAGAGGAAGAACTCACCTGCACTCTGGATGAGGAAATTCACCACCTCAATTCTGTCAAAATAAATCATCACTCCTCCACTGCAAAAGGAAGAAAAAGGGAAAAATAATGAAGTTTGCTGAAGGCCAAGTGCTCTGCCTGTAGGGCTCTGAGCGGAGGACACTCCCCTCTAGCGGGCTGAGCACGGCCGTGCGGCACCACTGCGGCACGCCGGCAAACCCCCAGCACCCTGCTCCTTGCACCAGGCGCCCGGTTTCGGCTACGTGTGTCTCTGGCAATTGGATCATGAAATGTGGACCCCGGCTTGGAAAACTCAGTGCAGACCCTGAGGATGGCTGCACATAAACCATCCCAGCAGGGCTCTTCAGCTTGGGCGATCCATTACGGAGCCTTCCACCGATTTCAGTCGGGGCGGTCGTGGGAAATCCAGTCCGTGAAAACAAATCTACGCGTTTTAAAGCGTACTAGAGCAATCAGTGAGGGGAAAAAGGGGAAAAGATCCAAAGGTTTGTAACAAAAATGAAGGACTGAGGGGGGTAACAGCTGAACATCTCACCTGGTACCACAAGGAACATTTTTCACCTCATCTGTCTGCAGCGTGGTCTGAAGAGAGATTTAAGAAAAGAGCCTTAAGAG
>NW_009633480.1:0-2251 GCF_000690535.1 Cariama cristata
GCCGGACTCCATTTCCCGGCCAGGGTTGCAGCGGGGCACAGCTATCACCCTGCTCTTCCTCCCCCTGGCCCCCAGCCCCGCTGAAAAACCACTGTTTAACACTACCGAAACATTTATAGTTTAGGAAAGCTGGTTATCAGGCGTGCCTGCCCCCAGACAAACACTGTCCAGAAAAAAAAAAAACAACCCACCGTACATACATCAGCTACATAATGGAAGGCAACAGTATTACACTTATAAGACAGATACATTATATTTTTCTCACGAAATGCACGTAGGTATGGAAAAATAAAGAGTATTTCTTCCAGGCTTTATTACAGTGACTATTTTATTAACAGTATTAATACTACTATACCTATCTACACGTCTTGGGTTTTCATTTTTCAGTAGAAATATAAAAAAAAATGAGGGTGCACAAGTACATTTTCACAGTGCGCTGATTTTTTTTTTTTTTATTTACAAGATAGCTTCTTATAGTGAATAAAAACAAAATAATGTGCTGGTTGAAATAACTGATTGGATTAAAAGGTGCTGTAAAAACAATCCCTAAACGTTCTACTGCGGCCTCATAACAGACAATAAACAAGGAGAAAAGACTAATTACTTATAGATCAAAATATAGATTATATAAATCAAAATACTTCTGGGGAAAAAATGTATTTCAGTTCAAAGTTCTTGGATATTTTTTTTCCAGGAAGGTTTGGGTTTGTTTTTTTTTTCCCTACTGTAAAGAAATGCCAATGCTCACATTTTTTGTATCCACCCAAAGTCAAATATTTTAAAATTTCCGGGGACTTAGAATATTAATTCTTGAAGATTATTTGAGGTTTAAAACAGGCAGAGTCCTTTAGAAAGTATCTATTGTACGGTCTGCAGGAGGAAAAAAAAAAAAAAAAAAAACAAAGGAAAAAAAAAAAAAAAAAAAAAACCAAACAAAAAAACCCGGTTCAGATGACAAGAAGTCATCTGTTGAAAATAAAAAATAAAACCGAAAGACATCTCCAAGCAAATATTTTCCTTTCTATCCCCACTAGTTTGCGATGTTTTAAATTTGCTATCAAGATAGATCCTCCACAGAGCTTCCTTCATTACTGATGTCTCTGAAATCCTTATTCAGTACCTTCGAGGTTTATTATTACTTTTTGACATTAAATGCATTGCTTAAAAACATACAGTAATTGTACTTTTTTTTTTTTTTTTTTTTTTTTTTTTTTAGGTGAAACGGTTTACCTGAGCAGTCATTCAACATACAGTTTGGATTGCAATGGAAGAAAACCAGATTATGTGTCCACATCGATCTCCTCACGTTAACCAGCTCTCGCACCGTGGCCACGAAGAGTCTTCCCAAATAGTAAGGTCGTAGAAGTACTTACAAGTTTCTCAGGAAATCGTGTCTTAATTGAAAGTGTATCTCTCGGGGCTGGGCGTGTGGGCTTTACAGTCTGTCAGTGATACTGGCTGGCTGCGTGGGGGTTCAGGAGGACTGGTAGTTTTAGCACCTTTTTTCTGAAACAATAATAAAAAAAAAAAAAAAAAAAAAAAAAGCTGTAATTCCAAAGATACAGAGCTCTTGTTCTGGAAGAAGAGGTTCATTGTCTTTTCTCTTTTTAATTATTATTAATAATTATTTTAATCTGAACACGAAAACAAAAACAGTTCTGAAACTTCTGAGTTACTGCTTCTCCATTTTTAATCCATTAACTGGTAGTCTTCAATTTGTTGATCACTTTTTTCTCTTTGACCCTTCTGTTTTGGAACCAGATTGTGACCTGTCTCTCTGACAGATTTGTAGTCGCCGATATCCTCCTCCGTTTGTCTTTGGTTATGAATTTATTTGTAGCGTATTCCCTTTCGAGTTCTTTTAACTGGACCTTTGTGTAAGGCACTCGTTTCTTTCTCCCACGTCTGTACGAGTTCGCGTCCGAGGGATGCGAAACGACGTCTGGAACAGAAAAACCATGCAGGCAAGCGTTAGAAAATCGCTCGAACCGCTTAGGACATCTTCGAGTGGTACAGGGGTTAGAGTTACAGCGCGCTCCTCCGCCTGCCCCGCTCCAGCTTAGGGGTTAGAGTTACAGCGCGCTCCTCCGCGTGCCCCGCTCCAGCTTAGCTACTAAAGCCCGGCTCAGCATTTGGGATTCCTCCTTCCTGGCCGCCGCAGACAGCTTTTAGGCACGGAAAGGCTCGCTTCTGTCAGACAGACAAATAATAATAACAAACCCCACGCAGCCCGGCGACGGACTCCGGGAAG
>NW_009633481.1:0-610 GCF_000690535.1 Cariama cristata
GCTGCTTGCTGGGCAGGGACTTGAGATACTCCAGGTGCCGCCGGGCGTCCTCCTGGTTCTGCCGCACGTAGTAGACCAGGTAGGAGATCACCATGGCGAACCAGCCGAACATGGTGACCAACATGGCGATGTCCGTGGTCTTTTTGTACACGTTGCAGAAGTCCGTGTCGGCGATCACCTGCAGGAAAGCTTTGCCGACGTGCTCCTCCTGCGCGGAGGAGTCGCACACGATGCCGGCCGCGGGGCCGGCCCCGGGCGGATCAGCTCCTGCAGCCGACAGTCACACAGCCAGGGGTTGTCGGAGAGGTTGACCTTGGCCTTCAGGTTGCTAAAGGCGTCTTTGCTGACCGACACCAGCCTGTTGGAAGACAAGTCCAGAGAGTGCAGGTGCTCTGCCAGGCCCCGGAAAGCCCCGCTCTCGACGCCGGCGATGGCGTTGTGGGACAGATCCAGCTCCAGCAGGAGCGGGAGGTCCCGGAAGGCGTCGCGGGGCAGGAAGGGAATTCGGTTGGAGTCCAGGTAGAGCTTGTTGGTATCGTTGGGTATGTCTCTGGGGACCTCCGTCAGCCGAGCGTTGCTGCAGCGGAAAGTCTTCAGCCCCTCCTCTTCC
>NW_009633482.1:0-347 GCF_000690535.1 Cariama cristata
GGCAAGCGTGGGTGGACGGGGCAGCGCTGGGGTGTCCCTGGGGGTCCCTGGGAAGCGATGCGGGTGTGCACGGCTCTCTGCAGCTACCGACCTCTCCTGGGGGTGCTGCACCACAGTCGGCATCAGCTGCTGTGCCAGCCACCCTTACCCCCAGCTGCTGCCGGGGGCCCTGCCCTTCATTTTGTAGCTGAGTTTTCAGGCCCCGAGCAGCTGCCCGGCTGACACAAGCGGCGCGCTCAGCCCGTGTGAGCTGACTCCTGTAATTGCGGTCAATCGCCGAAAAAACCCTATCGCAGCAGAAAGTGCTTCTCGGCTGCAGGAGCTGCCACGGGCGGGGGGGCTCCAGG
>NW_009633482.1:360-4046 GCF_000690535.1 Cariama cristata
TCCCAGACCTCTCCCTGCCTCTCCTCTCCTGATTTCTCTGCACGTAGCTCCTCTTTGCTCCCTCTCGCCCCTGCGAAGCGGGGAGGGTGCTCGCCCTGGTGCCACTTGCCAGGTCTGCCATCCTCCTCACCTCCCCTCCCAGTTGGGTTCCTGGAGCAGTCCCCCAGGGTATTCCCAGAGCTCTTGCTGCATCTTGTCCGTGAGAAGAGCCATAACGACATCTCCAGTTGCCTTTGCCCAGTTGTGCGGCGAGGGAGCAGCCCCACTCCGCCGCAAGCACCAGGGAGGTCCCTGGGCTCCCAAAGTGGGGGGAGAGGGTATCCTCACTCCTTGCATCACTAGCATCTCTGAAGGTCCTCCTAGATTAGCTCCTCTGATGGGTTGTTGTATGGTCCCCGACTTGTGGTGTTCACCAAAACACCCTTCTGCATCCACCGTGGGTCGGTGGAGAGGGCTGGGGGCTATGTAGCGGTGATAATTGATTCTTATGGCAAAAAATGCAAAAAAAAAAAAAGACAGCCAATAGATGCGTTTCAGCACGTGGAGTGCTCATTGGTACCCAGCACGTAGTGCCTGCTGCTGAGGACATGTGACCGTCGGAGCCGGGCTGTCCCCCTTGCCATCCCCCCTCCTTCCCAAGCCATCGCGCGGTGGGACGCGCACCCAGACACCGTCCGAGCAGCAACAAAAATGTGGCGGTGATCTGCCCGATGCACGAGCAGTCTCCTCCCCTCTCACCCTTGCAAATCAGGATGAAAGGGCCAGGCAGGAGCCCGGAAGCATCCTGGGAACCAGGGCTCCCTTTTGCTCCGCTTCCCCTCCTCGTGTCCCCTATCTGTCGGGGGCGAACCAAGCGTGTAAGTTCACGAGCCGCAGGGAAAGATGGGTGGGGAGAGGTCCTGTTTTCCATGGCGGTGCTGTTGAAACAAATAAATAAACATCTAGATCGTTCCTGCTTCTTTTTGCTAATCCTGCCAGTCAGTGACAAAGGAGCAAGGGACCTTTCGCAGAGATAAATACAGCACAAGGGGGTAAAGTGACTGATTTCTCCGTGGCAGGAGCTTCCCAAGGCTCCGATTCCGGCGGTGTCCTTGTGTTTGAGCAGGGAGAGGAGCGAGCGGCGGCAGCGTGTTTCGGAGGAGCGCGAGTCGAGGACAGAAGCCTCCGAGGGGACCTCGCCTCTCCCATCACCTCTCATCAGAGGCACTCAGAGAGCCCAGGGGGTTTGCAAGCAGCCATCTAAACCCACAAATTATAACAATCTCATTTCCCTGCTGGGTCGTATTGGCAAGACCTTTTCCATCTCCTTTTTCCCCTTCTCTGTCGCTAGAATAGCATGGGGGGAAGGTCCGCCGCTCTAAGTTGGCTTGCGGGTTTTTGCACCGAGCTGTTTTCATGCTCTCCAAAACGCGGGGCGCAGGAGTCGGGGGCTGTCAGGGCCATAGCGGGCCTGACCAACCTATTTAGGGGGCGAGAGATGAACATGGTGCAACTCGGGCTTTTCGGCAAGGAGGGTTTTGCAAATCTGCAAGGAGGAAAGAAGCTGCTGGTAAAGGTGGAAGGAGCAGGACGGCCTTTCAGGGCTGCCAACGGATGCGGGGCGGGTCTGGGGGGTGCTCTGAGCTGCCACGGCCGCAAACAGCAGCTTCTCCGCTGGAACAGCTGGAGCGTGGGAAGGAGGGGAACCCATTCAGAGCCGCCGCAGCCCACCGGGTCTGGGGGTGTTCCCCAAGGCTTTCCACTGCTTTGTCTCTCCCCAGCTTCATTATGGACCTTCCATTGCTTATCGTAGAAGAAAGCATGTCTTGCCTTGTTTATGAACGATAAATGGTTTATAGGCCGTGTGTTAATCATTACCCTGCACCTTTAGTCTAAAGCATTATCCAAAGCTGCAACCAGGGGCTCATTTAGATTTCTTGTTTGTGGCAATAATACCCTTTTAATATGCTAAATGAGAAAGCAAATGAACCTTCCTTATGCTTATGAGTTTTTAAAAACCTCTCTTCTTCAGTGGTTGAAGGTCACTTTTTTGGCAGATTAATGCTGAACTATCGGGTGCCGTTCGTTGTCAGGGGTCAGCGCTGCTGCGGGCACCGCATATTAACAGGCACTGGCTGGGACTGGGGCTGGCTGCCCTGGCAGGTGGGAGAGAGCTCGGGTGAGCGCGAGGGTTCGCTTCTCAGGTCCGGCAGGCAGGGTCCCTTCGGCTGTCCCCCGCGCCCGCCAGCATCAAAAAACGTCCGGATCCCGGGCTCCGATAAGGCTTTTCCTGCTTCTCGGCAGCAGATGCGTCTCTTCTGATGCTATCGCGCATTCTTCTCTCTTTTCTTTTTCGCTCTTCCTAGGAGCTTGTGTCCTGGTGATCTATGAGTTGTTTGGAGAAGCAGCAAACGCTACTTATGCATTATATACATGTCTTGTCTGTTCCACTTGATAATGCCATTCTTTAATATGCTCAGCAGTAGGTTTTTGGCTGGCTCTTCCCCCTGCTCCCCTAAAGCCTGCCTGGCACGCACCGAGGCCTTTTTATTCTTCAAATAATTTAAGGGATTTTATATCTAACTTTGTTTTCCAAGATGCTTGCGCGCAGAGAAGAAGAAACCAAACAAAGCAGAGATCTGCCTCGGTAGCCTGGAGCGCTTCTGTTCCTTTCCTTGCAAAGATGTAGCGGCTCTGAGGTTTGCTCGGAGATGAAAGAAGATAAAGTGACGATAGATTAGCATGTCTGAAAGTTAACGCTGGCTACAGCGAGGTGACACCAGCGCCTTCGCTGGGATGTGTGGGTAGCATAGCTGCCTGCAGCAGGACTGCTGCCTGTGCATCTTCGCTTGTGTCCCGGCGTGGGCCCTGGGGATGCGGATGGAGGGGGAACCGCCTTTCCTCTGCGCTTGGTGCGGAGGGCAGCCATCATATGGCCAGTATACATATATACACACGTGTGTCTCTGCGTGTGCACGTATGTATACGTATAGTGATGCTCCACCACGACCGGTCACTGCAGCTCCCCCTCTTTCCCACAGCAGCCCCTCATGGATTGCAGGGACCGTGGGCCGGCCAGGCCCTGCTGTGCCGGAGGCTGGGGGGTGCCTCTGGTTTCCCTTCAGGCTGCCGAGGTGCGGCGTGGCTGCCGAACGCCCAGGGATGATGTGGGCTCTCTTGGAGACAGGGGGTCATCCAAAGAAAAGGGAAAAAAGCTTTCTCGGTCCTCTTTTTCCAGCTGACAGGAGAGAATCTGGCATCGCTAGTCTGATTCATGAAAATCACTCTGACCTCTCATATTGAGACTCTCGGCTCTCCGAAGCCACAGGAATTGTGGCCTCATCCCTGAACTCGGTTATTTTACCTGTTCTCTCTCTGGATACGCTAAATAAAACACTTGATGTACTCTGCTCAAGGATCTCTGGCTTAGCTCGGTACACAGCATGTTCTTTTTGATTCCCATGCCAAAATTTCCACCGTTCCTTGCTTTCTGTTTGCTCATCTCCTGCTCGTGAATGTTACGGGGGGGGGAGCAGTTCTTGCATGGCTCTGGTTTGGGGAATGTCGAACAGGCTCTGCAGGACATGATGCTTCCAGGCTGGGTCGGCTGTCCTGCCGCCGCCTGCACTGGGAAGGGCAGTGGGGGGGGGGGGGGCCCTGCTGCCGGCCCCGTGCCCGGCAATGAGGCTGCGGCAAAAATCCAGCCG
>NW_009633482.1:4077-8803 GCF_000690535.1 Cariama cristata
CCCTGCTGCCGGCTCCGTCCCCGGCACTGAGGCTGCAGAATAAATCCTGCATCCCTCCCCGCACGCCATCCTCCTCTCAGCTTGATGATGAGCAGGAGAGGAGAGAAGTACATGATAGATAAGCTTTAAAAAGGAGTCCAGGGTCACAGCTTTGTCTATAAAAAGTAAATAATGCGAAGACCCATCTCCCGCCTGGCATGGGCAACGAGCGGAGAACGTGCTTTGCCTTGTGATGGAGAGCTCCCTGGGGGCCTTGGACCTGCCGGTAAATAAGAGACCCATGGGGCAAGTCTCTCCTATGCACAGCCCAGGGCAGCGAGACAGTCTCAAGCGTAGGGAACTGCTAACGGGGAACAACTTTGAGGCTGCAAAGATGTTTGCCGCTTGCACGGTGTTTCCTCCTTTTATCTTTACGGTCAGCCAACAGCTCCGTGAGGTCTTGTTCTGAAGGGCTCTGTACGGAAAACTTCCCCAACGCCGAGCAAACGCTGCTGCAAAAAATAAATGGCGGAGGAGGGAAGCACCAAAAGGTTTGGCAAAGAGAGGCATGCTGGCTGAAGCAGGTACGCTCGGCACTGTTACTGCCAAGGCGCCTGGCTGGTGGGGTGCAGCTGGGCTGATGTCACACAGCTGGAAGCAGCAGGGAGGGAAACATCACAGCTTTGGTCACTGGGTGTGATAACGGGTGTGCTGGGCGAGCATCCCAGCCTCCTGGAAGCCCGGGAGGAGAGCTCCACAGCATCCTGACCGCCTGAGTCAGCAGCTGCAGAGTACGACTTGACCTTGCGTGGAAAGAGATGTCAAACAAATCTTTGTGCTCGTCACGCATGGTTTGATGCACACGCACACACACGGTTCCCCGCAAATCCATCTCTTGCCTCGGCCTGGCTGCTTGATCCCTTTCTGGGGAGGAACGCGAGGCTGATGGTGCTACATCCACCTCCCACCTCCTGCCCTCCATCCTGGGAGTCCTGAGTTGTAATGGGGTTACGGAGAAGCTTCACTGAGCAGCACCCCCAGGATGATGAGCTGGTTATACAAGCTCAGGCAATAATGTTTAGCGCCATAATTATGCCTTGAAATGTCCTTGGAGAGTCTGCAGGGGCTACAAGAAAAGGAGGAGAGCGGAGAAAACGGCTCCTTGCTAGGATAACACCTTGCATCCCCAGCAATGGCTTTGGAGATGGGAGCCAGGGGACAGGGAAGGAAGGAAATCCCAGCACATTAGAGTTTCCCGGTGTGTCCCCCCGCTCTGGGCGGGCGCAGCAGGGCTCACCGGGGTCAGCTTTTTTCACCGCTTCCCCGTGTTCGATGTCTAATTTGACAAACTCCATGGCAACGTGCCAGCCGCTCTGCTTACCTGACCTCCCCCGACCCCCTTGTTAACATCTTTCCTACCAAGTTGCTCTAACCTTGGTCCAAAACGCTGTGGAAGCGTTCCTGGCTCTGAATTATGCAGCCAGGAGGTGAGATGCAAGGAAAGCTGGGGCTGGGGGGGACCCACCGGTGGAGGGGAGATATTCAAGGAGGAAAGCTCGTTTAGGATGGCTGGTATGAGTGGAGGTGAAAAGTGACGTTGTTTGGAAGGCATATCGATTTCAGGCTACGGCTTGCTTTTTTTTTTTTTTTTAATGAACTGCCAAGGAGCCTAGCTCCCGTCAATTATGTATCGCTTGGTGTTACGGGAGTCGGGGTCCCCGGCAAGGTGTCTATGCTGCTGTGTGAGGCCGGGATGCGGTGAGGAAAGGCGCATCCTGGTGCTGCACGGGTGATGTGCTGCGGAGGTGTGCAGGAGAAATCGCCTTCCACCGTCTCGCCCAACCCATCGCTGGTAAGGCTGGACCAGACAGCGCTGCCTCAGTACGGCGCCAGTGCCTCACGGCGCTGGTAAAGAGTTGCCAGCCAGGATGGAGGCTGCGGAGATGGAGAGCAGTCCCTGCTCCCCAAGCTTCACCTCCAAAACCCCACGCAGAGGGGAAAGGATGGGCTTGAAACAGACAGCCGAGCATGGCGAAGATCTGTCTCTGCTCCGGCAAAGCGCTCCTCGGCAGTCGTTATTTACAGTGCTGCTGAATCGTACGTAAACAAACAGCAAGAAACCAAGCGCCGCTCCTCAACCACAACCATCTGCGTTTGGGTTCAAATCCTCCCCAAGCTGCTGTCTCGAGCTTCAGGCTGTACGCAGGGGGGAAAAAATGGCTTCAAATATATGCGTTATACCATAAACACGGGGTGCCGTAGCCCCGTGCAGCAGAAACATGGCAAAATTGAGCACTCGGCGAATGCAAGCGCTTTTCTTGGCCCTCCCGTGTCCCATCTCAGCCCAGACGGTTCACTTGGCGATGTCGTTAAGTGATGGGAAATGGGTTTGTAATGGGGAGCGATGAGCTGCTCTGACATCAGGCAGTCCCACCAGCTTCAGCTGCAATATTTCCTTTGCTGGGACGCATCCAAGCTATTTTCAGCAAACGATGAAATTAGAACGGTGTCAAACGTACAAGGATAAAAGGGGTTTTTTTCTCTTGGGAACAGAAAGAGGTTAATTAAAAAGAAACAGAAAGAAAGTCTTTGTCCGCTCCTGAGCTGGTTCAAGCATGGGAATCTGCAGCTTTTCCTTTTGGGAGAAGCCGTCAGCATTTTATTACGGGATAGCGAGGTGCCCGTCGGCAGTGTAGCCTTCCAGGCGCCCCAGTCGCTTCTCCGCTGATTTTCTGCGCTGGGTCCCCAGTGACAACGAGTCCAGATGAGTTTTCCCCCTCATCATCTGAGATGGGGCCCCGGGGCTGGTGAGCGAGGGAAGAGGACACGTTCCCGGCGTCTCCCTGCTTTCTCTGCACGCCGTGCAGCGCTCCCGCGAAATCCAAGAACAGAACTGTGTGGTTTCGGGGAGGAATGAAGCAAATCGGGGGAAATGAGGGAAGGGGCTGTGAAACCCACGGAGCTGGGCAGAGCCCATCGGCCCCCACGCGGCAGATTCCCCCCGTGGGTGGTTTTCCTCAAGCCTTCGGCCTCATGCGTGGTTTGGCAGCATCAGCTGCCTCCTTCCTCCGCTCTTTGAGGCAGGGAGGGGTTTTAATAACTTTTTTTTGGTGCAAAGACATAATTATACCTCCCTGATTAATCTCCAGGCTGAGTCTAGTGCTTGCCATAAATCTTTGAAACAAACATGTCTATTTATATTTTAATTATCTTTCCTCTTTCCTAAAGTTCAGGTCGATTTGCGCTTCTCCTACATATTTATCAATGGAGCGATTCTCTCCTCGCCTTCCCTGGCTGTCTTGTAGGTGAGGCCACGGTGTTCACCTGCAAGGCGGCGGCTGCACCATCATCACGCCGAACCGCTTTTTTTTAGACTCGGAAGCGGTTCGTATCTGCAAGCGCTTGGTCGCGGTGCATCCGCAGCCTTGCTGGAAGCGGCTGTTTCCAGTGGCTGCCTGAGCTGGAGGAGAGAAAAATCTGTCTCCAAGGGAGCACGGATGCTGAATTTCGGAGCGCTCGCTGTCCCTGGGTAACCGCTCCAGCCGTCCTTTCATTTCCAGCAAGCTGCTGTAATTTGTAAACATTAATAACCATTATTACTATTAAAAAGGAAAGAAAGCGAGTAGCCCTGTAACTAATTACTTCAAGGGTTTTCAATGAGCCACAGTTCAACTCCTTTATAAAATCTCCCGCTGCGCAGACCAGATTGTCATTACGATCGGATCTTTCCTTAGACCTATTAATTTTGCCCAGAATAACAGCCGAACAGATGCGGGGAGAAGGCTACTCTGATTAACATAATTCTTTTCAAAGACGGTTGCCTCCCCGAAGGCCAGCGTGCCGGCTCCTCCATCCTCTCCCAGACCTCATTACGGCCGGAGAGCGCAGGCGCCCACCGGTGACCTCGGCAGATGTCCCTTCCCTGAGACGAGACCCCTCCAGGATATGAAACCTTGCCCAAAAAGTCAATGGGAATTACTGGCCCTAGCGTTGCTGGTGTTCCCCTTCGGCGGCCGGACGAAAGCTGGGGCTGAGCAGCGATGTCCGTCTTGCAGCCAGGGAGGCTAAATTTTAAGAAATTCCCTAAACCCACCGTTTGTTTCTAATTTTTTTACGCACACACCTGCCCCCACCCCTTCCAATCCCCCTGACGCTTTCTCTTATAGCACTCCTTCCGCAGGGCAAGGCACATCCCTTGCCCCGTGCCAGCACAGGAGGGACGAAGGTTCTTCCTCTCCCAAGCGACCAAAATACCATTATGTGCTGAAATATATTGCCATCCCCGTGCAAGGACCCGCGTGCCGTTTAAATGAAGCTTTTTAACTGAACGTTGTGGTGGCATTTCACATGGGGGAAATTGCTCCAGTATTTACTGCTATTAAATTAATTTCAGGATTGTAGACTCTTGTAATTCATGAGGATATTTTAGATCCTGTGTACTGTCTGGTGCTTAAAAAATTGTCTCAAGCATTTGTTTGCCGAATATAACGCTGTTATTACATTAGCTTTCTCTCGCAGGAGAGACAGGGGTTCATTAATGTTGATGTGGAGCTTATTGTATCGCCGAGCTCTCCAAGCAGCGGGTAATTTTTCATAACATATGTGTGGCAATATTCAGGCACATAAGGATGAGTGGAAAATGGTTGTAGCCTGGCACCCGTACGTACCCTGAAAGGCTGCGGCTGTGCGTAGCACCGCAGGGAGATGCTTTAAGTGCTCTACTACATATATATTTATATACATATAT
>NW_009633483.1:0-236 GCF_000690535.1 Cariama cristata
GGTGGGGGGCTGTGCCTCCCCGACCCCACCACGCTTCTCTCTCCCCAGGTGCTGGATGGAAACACCAACCCCTACGACATCGTCCTCAAGGACCTGGAGCCGCCCCTCATCGCCCGCTTCGTCCGCTTCATCCCGGTCACTGACCATTCCATGAACGTCTGCCTGCGTGTGGAGCTGTACGGCTGCGTCTGGCTGGGGGGGGGGGGCGGTCCTGTGCCCTTCCCCGTGTCCCCAGC
>NW_009633484.1:0-2457 GCF_000690535.1 Cariama cristata
CTCCCGAGGCTGGGGCTTTTGGGGAGGTCAGCAGCTTGCCCTAAGAAATCCCTGCGTGCATCAGGTGTCCTTTGGTACGATGAGGATTTAAGATATAGCAAAGACACAGGCTGTAAAAAAGAGAGGTCCTGAGGTATAAATGTCTGACCGATGGTGTGGTGCTGGGCACTAGAAAAGTGCAACCCTGAGAGCTGGGAAAAGTGGGTTGGAAGCCTGGAAAAGGGTGGGAGAGGGGAATAGCAGCTGAGTGAGAAAAAAGGCTGAGCAATGGGATGAGGCAGTGGGATGCAGCCCCGGGAAGCTGCAGCCTTCATGGGGTGGAGGGCAAGGGCTGAGGACCTGCCTAGAGGCTCAGACATCTAAAAGGAGATTTTGGGGGCTGGGGAGGAACCTTTGTGGGGTCACCTGGGGACTGTCATGCTCTGCACACCGAGCTGAAGCCGCAAGAGCATCGCCAGCGCCCAGCTCTGCCCGGATCCATCGCCCACGGCCACCACGGTGCTACGAGTGTGTGTCTCAGCATAGGGATTTTCCTCCCGAAAAATCTGGCATGTTTTCCCTCTCCGCTTAACCCTTCAACAAAGCCTTTTTGCATAGAAATTCAATTTGCTTGTTGCTGGTTTGGGTAACAAGAGCATCTGCGTCACATCTTGTCTCTGAGTTTGGTTCATCTAACTCCCTTCAGGCACAGCCAGGTGACGGGGACACAGGGCACTGCCACCACCCCACCACCAGTACCTTCTCCTATCCCTTCCCAGCCAGAGGAACCCCATATACCCTTCAAACACCTCATTTTAACCTGGCATTTAAGCAACCCCACGTCCCCTGAGCTGGGAAGCGCTTGGTCTTGCTCACATGCCTGCAGACCTGGATCCAGCCACGTTTTCACTACTCCTGGGCTGCAGAGAGCTGGTGCGGAGGGAGGTGGATGCCCCATCACTGCAGGGTGCCCAGGCCAGGGGTGCAGAATTATCCCTCGGGGAAAAAGGGAGGAAAACCAAGGTTGGAACCTCTTGAATGTATTGCTGTCCTGCTTTTCCCGTGGGGAGGTACCGACTGAGGTTATCCAAGGTTGGAACCTCTTGAATGTGTTGCTGTCCTGCTCTTCCCGTGGGGAGGTACCGACTGAGGTTATCCATCCCTGCTGTGGTTGGGGAGGGGATGGTTGGTGTGGCTGCTTTTACTCACCCTTGGGCAGCATCGCTGTAGGCACTGGATCTCCTGAGCCTGGAGAAGCACCAAACCTCCTCCTCCTGGCCAGATTCAGTCCCCTTTTCCTCTAGACACCAACCAGATCTTTAAGTCTAGCGGTGTCTCGTGTGGTGAGGTTGCTCAGCCGTGTTTATGTCCCTGCATGAGCTGCACTCACATGAGATGTGCAGAAAGGGACAGCAAGTGCCCAGACCTGCGGGTTCTGTCTCTCTGCTCCCTGCCTGGATCTCATTCCCTGCTTAGGACGAGCTACGTTCAGGGCTCTGCCCTTGCTCACTTGGCCCAGACCCTGGGTTTGGGCTCTCAACGGGGCTCCCTGTGGCCAACCCACTCCTGAGACACAACGCACACCCAACACATCCCTGGCAGTGCCGGGACATCCGACCCTGTGGGTTTCATGGCACTGTACACAACCGGGTCCTTGCCAGTGACCAATGGTGCACCCAAGGGTGCTCCTCATGCCTTTTCAGCCAGGTCCGAGCAGGCAGAGTGGACTTGGCCCCCCTTCTCCAATCTCTTGCAGGTTTCCAGCAAGCCCAAGGACAGCAAGAAGCCCTCCAGCCCCACATGGTCCAGGAGCGGCACCTCACCCCACCACAGCACTGGCCCCACCAGCCCCTGGGACGATGGGTCGGAGCTGAGCACCTTGGTGTTCCTCAGCTTGAAGGTTGACCAGAAAAGTGAGAACTGCCTTTCCCGGGCACAGGGGGCTGGGGGGGCAACCCCAAATGCTTAACTCCAACCCCATCCTTTCCCCTCCACAGCCCAGCACATCACGGAGGTGGCAGCGACAAACGGAGAGCACACCTTCAAGACACTGATTCAGACACCCGAGACGGTGCTGGCGCTGCTCTCCCAGGGTGTCCCCATAGAGGTGGGGATGCAGAACCTCCTCTGGTACCTCTCCTTGCTCCCCAGGCCCATCCTCGTGGTCTATAACTTCTGGGCACCAGAGCTGCCTGCTCTCTTTAAAGCCCTGGATGTCACAGGCAGGCAAGTGGACTTCTGCCACGTTGTGGGTGGTTACGTGGATATGTTGTACTTAATCAAAGAAAAGCTGCCCAAGGCTCCTTCCTACAAGCTGAAGAGCCTGCTGAGAAATCACCTGCAGCAGCAGCTCAATGAGGGCAGCATGCTGGCCATGGCCAAGGCCTTGCAGGAGCTTTGGGCAGCCCTGGAATTCCCTGCCCGTGTCGACACAGGGATGATGCTCACCCACTGCAACCTGCAGAGCTACAGCCTCCT
>NW_009633485.1:0-3871 GCF_000690535.1 Cariama cristata
ACCAGCCCCTCCACCTCCCCTGGCAGCCACCCCTTTCCAGGGAGGGGCCGTTGCCATCACCCTCACTGTCCCCATCTGGGGCTCCTCCAGACCCAGCCCACAGCTGGAGCCCAGCAGCAACACGGGGCCATCTCCTGAACCCTACAGCGGGCCACCTCCCCCAGCACCGCTCCACCCAGCCCCAGGATGCGTCCCAGCCAGTCACACAGCCACTTGGTAAACAGTTTAATTAAGATACTGAAAGGACCACCGCCAGCCCAAGTGGAGTTCACCCACTGCTCTGCTTGGCTGCTAGTCTCTTGTCTCTCTCTTCAGCAATGGTCAAGCGGATGCCCTTTCCACGGGGCAGGGAGATCCACGGCTTGTTGCCCTGAAACAAGGGAGAAGAAGCCACCTCACATCATAAAACCTGGACAGGGGTCGAGCTCTCCCTCTTGGGTGAAAAGCAGCAGAAGCCAATCCCTGCCCATGCTAGGCCATGTACACATGGCTGTGGCATTGGCCCAGCAGAAGCCCCTTAGGAAGGCGCTAAAGGTGTACAGGCCTACATCTGCCTCTTTCAGGCATATGCATAAAGAAAAAACCAGCCAAAATCAAACCATCGCCCCTTTTCCACCAGGACAGAAGAGCCCATTGGGGATGGTGAGGCAGCAGAGGCACCGGGGTGGGACAGTATTCTCAGTCACAGCAGCGGCCCAGGTCACGTCAAGATCTGAGCACTGTTCAGCTCCCAGCTCTCAGAGGGTTTAATAAAACCACAAGGCTACTTCTTGAAAACGTCCCCATTCCTAGATTGGCAGATGCTTCTCCTTCCCACAGTGGTCAGCCCGGAGCAGGCAGAACCACAGGGAACAGAGCCAGAACTGACACCAAGCACTGGCGCTTCACTGTGTAGAAAGGCAGCTGCCTACTGAAGACACCAATGCCCCTTCGCTTCAGGGAGCAGCCCCCAACAGGAGAGAACCCACCCGCCTTGTGTCCGCACAGGCTTACTTTGCCAATAACGAAGATGTTGGAGAGCCTGGTGGCAAAGCTATTGCCATTGGCGTCCTTCACGTGAACCACATCAAATGACCCAGGGTGTCTCTCCCGGTTGGTGATCACACCAATACGGCCCAAGTTGGCACCGCCGGTCACCATGCACAGGTTACCTGGGGTGAAAGAAGAAAGGCATGACAAGAGCTGGTACCAGATGCTGTGGTGACGCCCTTCCACTTGGGTTCTTTGAAGAGCACCGCTGGAGAAGGGCAGAGACTGAGTCGCACTGGTCCACAGAGCAGCCACCGGAACATCTGGTGATACCTATGTCCCACAGGAACTCCGGCACACCTCAGGGAGCCAAACAGCTGTCTGGCCTCAAGGCCCCTACCAAACACTCCCCACCACCTTCTCAGTTGTGTCAGCACCAAGGAGGCGTTCCTGTACCGCTTGTCCTGGCACGGCTTGTGGCCCTGCAACTGAAACCTTCTCCCAGAGCAAAGAGCCAGGAATCTCCCTATGGCTGCCCAGAGCTTTCCGCTCACAGTCCTGCAAGAACCGGGCTCAAGCAATCTCTCCAGCAGCTCACTGCTTCTACCAGGTGCCTGCTTGCTCTCGGAATCACTCCAAGTCCCTATGCCAAAGGCTTCCCACTGCCAGCACATGACAGGAATCCCTGCTCCAGCTCCAGATGGACATTCCCCAGAGAAACAACCCCTTTCCCAAGGCTGCCCCACTGCCTCTCTACTTTAGAGCAAAGATGTCCGGCAGTTGTATTTAACTTCCACACTGCTCTCCACAGTGGGGAAGAGTACAGTGTTTTACATGGGATGCAAGACCTACCTGTGTCAAACTTGATGAAATCTGTGATCTTGCCTGTCTCCAGGTCAATCTGGACAGTATCATTCACCTTGATGAGGGGGTCCGGATAGCGGATGGTGCGGGCATCATGGGTGACCAGATGAGGGATTCCTTTGGTGCCCACGAATATCTTCCTCACCTTGCACAGTTTGTACTGCAAACAAAACCCAACACCGCTCAGATGAGGCAGTGAGCGGCACCATGGACCAGGAGATACTTGTCCCCCAGAGAGCGACTAGCCACAGCAGGCCTCAGACCCCAAGCAAAACACCCAGACGCTCCAGGGCTCACAACAGAGGCTCAGGCAATGACTTGCCCAGCTCACTGCCCCAGCAATGCCTCTTGTAGGGCTGCCACGCAGCTATGCTACAGCCCCACTGGAAAACACCTGCGCTTCTGGAACAGGTGCCCACCCTGGGCTTCAGCCTCCCCACAAACACTGGCTGCATTTTCCCAGGAAAGCCTACGCCAGGGCAGTTTCCTCATTTTGCCCTGAAGCCTGTGGTCACACAGTGGAGGCAGAGGCTGCCTTTCTTCAGCACCCAAAAGAGATCTGTATCCCTCCTTCAGGGCTCCATGGTTTCCCTCCTGCCTTTCACCTCTGACTCTTGCACAGCCACTTTTGGAATCACAAGTCAACACAGAGTAGTAGCCAGAGGTAAAAGCATATCACAGGGGGACAGAGAGGCCTCAAATGCACACCACAGCCGGCTACAGCACAGCCAGCTCTACCCTCAGCATCACTGCATGCCTGCACAGCCTGCCCTCAGAAGGACAGGCTAAGGAAAGCACAGGCTTGCGGATCAGGCATGCCAACATGCTCTGGTTAAGGAAACATGTTTGGGAGTTGCTCCCTGACACCCAGGGCCAGAGAGCAGTTTTGTTAACATTTCCATAACAGACCTGGGAAGGAGTTCAAGGCTTCTGCCCCACAGGCAGTACCACGTTTCTGATCACTGTCAGCCTGTGGACCCCTACGCTATGGCTCACCACACCACAGCAGAGCCATCCCCACCCCAAAGCTCCCTGTGAAGAAGGTAAGCCAGCCCATGCCATCAGCAGTCATTTCAAGCACCAGACAATGCACCTGCAGCCATGTGGGAGCTGCTCCCATGTCATGATTTCCCCCCACCAAAGGCTTCCTACCCCAACCTTGAAGGCCCTGATCTTCTCAAGGGTGGCATGGACACAGTTCTCAGAGAAGAGAGCCAACAACTCCCGTTCAGGAGATGTCAAAGAGGAAACACCACCCCGATCAAACCCAGCCAGGCCCACACTTATGCCAAGCTGAAGCCCCTCACCTTGGCCTCTTCAGCTGTGATGCGGTGAACAGCAAACCGGCCCTTGGTATCATACACCAAGCGGAAATGCTCGCCTGTCTTCTCGATGCTGATGACATCTGATTTCAGAGAGGGAAACAAAATAGCATCTCTTTTCAGCTACGTTACCCAACACTGTAACTCAGCACGAAGCTCATCTTTGAAAAGAGCTAGGGACTGCTGAACAATGCTTCAGGCATGAATGACAACGTCGGTATACCCTCTTGACCACAGGCTCACATCTTTTACTGTGATACAGTGCAAACTAGCAAAACCTGCCGAAAGCTGAAGCCCAAACAGCAATTTATTCATATATAAGCAGGCAGTTATGTGCTACAGATACCTGGCTTTGGTATTCATTGCAGTGCAGAACTCCAAACTAAGTAACAACTGCTCATATTTACCTTTTCTTCAACTCCACCAGGAAAGCATTTTTTCCCCCTAAATCATGCCGGCCTCACAAAACACCCCCCCCCCCCCCCACCAGTGCAGCAGAGCTGCCTGAGGTATCTGCTCCAGCCCTCCCCACTCACCCATGAAGCCTGCTGGGTAGGTGATGTCTGTGCGGACTTTGCCATCTATCTTGATGAATCTCTGCATGCAGATCTTCTTGACTTCATCTCCTGTCAGGGCATACTTCAGCCTGTTCCGCAGGAAGATGATGAGGGGAAGGCACTCCCTCAGCTTGTGAGGGCCTGTCGATGGACGGGGTG
>NW_009633485.1:4026-4238 GCF_000690535.1 Cariama cristata
CACAGTGCCTTTCCCCCCCAAGTCTTGCCAGCCCCACTTACTCTCAACACAGTACCACCCCACCCCACAGTACCACAGACCCACCCCAGTGAAGGAAAAACGCAACAACAAGCGGATTAAAAAAGAGCAGCCAGCTACCCTACTACCATATGACTTGCAAACAGGGGAAACACGAAAGCTGTTCACAAAGCCCCTAACAACAAGCACCTCCT
>NW_009633486.1:0-4445 GCF_000690535.1 Cariama cristata
TGCGCCTCACTGCAGGATCTCCACCTGCGCACGGTTCCTGAATGGACGGAGCCTGGCAATTTTGCTGGAACCTTCTTGTGTCTCCACTTACCAGGAAGCACTTGGGACTCAGATCTTATTTGTAAAACTCTCCAACACTTAATGACCACTCTGGATAAGTCCTTTTCTTGTTTAATGTCCCAGTTTATCCCATAGTTGACTTTGGACACTTAACCCTCAGCGGCAGAGAGCCTTCTGCGAGAAACCAGAGGCAAAGAAACTCCTTCCAGGATGTGAGGGAAGCGCAGGGGGGTGAATCAGCCCAAAATCTAAAGTACCCGGGCCAAGATAAACGGGGAAAAAAAAACCCTAGATGTGGGGACGGGGGCAGGGGGTCCAGCTGCGCACAGATATGCCAGGCACCACGCATTTCTTTCAAAGGAGCAACAAGACATTGATATTGTACATCCACAGATAGGAGAGGGGTTAAAATATTTCCAGATCACTGAGTTTCTTAGTGTCCTGTTGCTCTTTCAAGTGTCTGTCATGCAGCTTTGTTAAGGGCACCGCACAGATTTTTCTAGGTGAGAGTTCATGGATGAGTATTAAACATTTACACCCTGTTCACAGTTTGGTGTGTTACACCCGTTAGTACCTTTTAAAACACCTTGCAAAGTGCCCCGGTGCTGTCTGGGAGGATCCGATGGCTGAACCAGAATATTCCAGTTCTGAGTGCTTCCCGCCTGCTTCCGCACCAAACATTAAATCCTTTGCAGCGTATCCCCTTCCATTTGTGGGTTTAGCTTTTCATGTCGTTTTTGTTTGGTAAATTACAGGTACTGTTCTGTTGATTATGAAGTATTAACATAATTGCAGTAATTATGTCAAATGATGTAATGCATGTAAACATGTAATTAGCATGCAGGGACAACACTGAGCAAAGTGATGACAACATGCCATAATGCAAAATGCCTTATTCTCCTGGTCATGTGCAGCGACACAGGCTTTAGAGCTTAGTGCCTTGATTATTTCTTTAGAGGGAGGTTTTGTTAGAATGTTTTGCTTCCTTCCCTCATACTGGAAAGAAAAGCATCCAGAGAAAACACCGTATTGCTTTATTCCTCGGTGTGTTTCTATGTGCAACCCTCTGCATGCCCCCCACCTTACTGTATCCAATTTCCTTTGCAATATTCTAACTCTCTGCATTTAATAAAACAAACAAGTGCCCAGGCAGCTGCTCACGTTACGCTTTGGAACTTTTGAAACTGCCTGAAAACTGGGAACTTTTAAGATACGGAACAGTGTGTGCTGTTTTGCAGCGGCTACCACCTCTGGCTTTCATTCCCCTCCTTTTAATTCAGAAAAGACAGGGGCATTGAGTTCTGGGGACCCAGAAAAGTAACAGCACCATGGGGGCTTTGAAAGCCCCTCCTGTCCTCGATGCCTTCACGATGCTGATACAGTTCTTCATCTGACCCAAGCTGATGAGTCTTGAAAATGAGCAAAGCCCAGGGTTGTGGCTGCAGAGCCCAGATTTGCAGCCACAGAGCCAGGGTTTCAGGCTGCAGAGCCAGGGGTCGTGGCTGCAGAGCCATGGCCAGGTTAAGCCCCCCCTCAGTTCAAAAGTGAGGGGCAGAAGGAGATAGGGAACCTCTGCAGCGAAGGGGGCTGTTGGGTTTGCTCATTTGCATCTCAATCCCCACAATGCTCTTCCGGCTACTCACAGCTATTCCATAGTAGTGCTCTTGGCTGAGATCTGGGAACACGCTCAAAGGGTGAGGCAGCTTTTGGATGCACTGAGCTGTTTTCTGTTTGAGCTGTGAAAAGCAAACATCTTTTCAAGAGAGAACATTCTGAACAGTAATTTTTTTGCATTTACAATTCAGAAAGAGCAGAACTTCACTGAAATCTAGGAGGAAAATATTGTATAATGTCAAAAGGAGACATAAATCCTCTGCAGCAAAGGCTTCACGCTACTCTGAAAACAGAAGCCACTAAGTTGCTACACTGGCCTAATGTGGCAGGACTGGAGGTACAGGTTCTGGAAACAGCTTCATATGCTCAGACACTTGAACCCCAATAAAGCTCCATTGCCTTCCTCAAGGAGCAACTCAAAGATGAAGATCTACACAGGCACTTGCTTCTAAATTCACTTTGAGTATTTCCTTCTCACAGCTACAAACCCAGGCACAAACAGCGGTGATTTTAAAGGACTTGGAGAACAGGCAGCTGCAGGAGGAGAACCTGTTGCAGGAGAGATGACTAATTTGCTTCAGTACTCAAACGTGCTGATTTGGAGAAAACAAAATCAAGCGGGGATTAGAGATGGGCTCAAGCTCAGGTCTGGATTTACATTTTCTTCAAAGCGTGGCTGCGTTTAGATCCTAGATATTAGGGACAAAACTCTCCTGCCAAGTTGGGACCCAGCCGGAGGGCATAGCAAGGGCACTTTCAGATGCAGGATTTTGGGTTAAGCACATCGCAGCTGAACGTGCAAAGCCGATTCAAACAGTGTGGCAGAGCTAATCTGCTGAAAGGTCTCACTCAGCCTTGCTGTCCCCACGGGAATATCTATGGGAGAACTGCAGACTCCTTCAGAGCCGTGCTGGTCATTACCCAGCCCATGTGTTGGTTTCGCCATGTGTCCCCGTGTTTTGCAACTCCCAACCAGCTCCCTCTCAGCTGATTTATTTTCACGCTACTCAGCTTGCAGGAGGTGAATCAGGTCCTGTGGTTACGGAGCAGACCCAACGGCTAGGGCATGGTGTGCAGCCCCTCGCTGGCTGCCAGGAAGGGAAATCTGAAACTTTAAAGGAGGAGGGGGAAGGAGGAGAAGCAGGGTATTTTCTGGAAAGGCAAAGTCATAGCTAAACAGCATGCACGGCAAAGCGGGAGGGAGAAGAGAGTGGGCTAAGAATTCAACCAAACCACAGAGAGGGCAATAGAAAATGAATACAGGAGCAATATGAAAGAAATGGAATTTGTGAGGTAGATCGAGCGGACAGACAGGAGCAAGCAGAATAACAAAACAGGGAGAGGTTCAGAAGCTGAATGGGCACTGGGAAATCTTTGTGTGAGGTGAGGGGGACCGCGTTACTTGCTCTCATGAAATTAAAATTAGTAATGAAAATACACTCATCCATAATTGCACCCTTCTGCTTATTCCTGCTTATTTCTGTTAGTACTAATATCCAAGCGCAGTTCCTATTGCTCCTAACTCGCTACTACTCGCAGCTTGCTTTTCTTGTCTTAAATGGAATAGTTTTGGCCTTTGGAACGTAACAGAAACCAACACACATTTAAAGCAAAATAAGCAAATCTTTCCTAGAAGCAGCTAGTGTTAACTGCGTGCCTGAAATCAAGTCGCGGGACAGCAGTATTTCTGATGGAACAGTGTCAATTTAGAGATTGCATCTTAAAGAGGGAGGCAGCATTGCCGAGGTGTTGAAAGAGGAGGCGGGGGGAGCGCTGGGAGCAGAGCTGCCCCTCTCCCCTTGGACACAGAGGCAGCTCTCAAACAAACAGCTCCCCACGGAACTGGCAGCTCCCGCCGCCAGCACAATCCAGCTTCCGCCTCTGGATGTTTGCGTTAGGATCCCAACCAGCTCCGACCCAAATCAATGGATTTTGCTGTAGGCACGAAAGTGAGACTTTGGTATTTGCAGTTAGATCAACAGAAGAAGTCGAGGGGGGGTGGAAATGAAACAAAACAACAACAAAAATCATTATTTGGACAAGTTAATTACAAGATGTAACACCAAAATAAATTAAAAAAAAAAAAGTGGAGATGCCCAGACTTGTGATGCGGCCAGAGCAGTAGGTGTACCTGTCGGGTCTCACTCCACGAGGGAACGTGAAAACAGGGATGCTACCTCTGCAGGTAATGAAATTCATTTACCATGAATACTGAGACATTGAAGGCAAATCAGTAGTTTAGCCAATGTGTATATTTTATTTTTGAAATTTCTAAACTTAGAGTTGCTGGCAAATAAATGTCCCTTTCTCCTCAGGGTCTTTATTCCCATCTCACAGATAGGGAGCAAAGTAAGACATGGGACTAACACTGGTCTTGGAGCAGGAGGCTGCTCCCCTCCCCTGTGTCCCCCAGAGGCAAGGGGGGACAAAGCCCCTCTGCCAGACCGAGGAACTCAGCCCAGGTAAGAGCTGAATCACCACCTGCAAGTGCTGGCCTCTCCATACTGACTGCAGAGGGAGACTAAACTCCTGGCTACGGTACTTTTAATGTAAGCACCTCAGCTAGCTAAAATACGTGCAAGATTAGGGAGGCGGAGTAATCGTGGCCAAGGACTCTAAGGTGGAGTAAGGATTAAATCCATGCTCTGTGATAGTGCTAAAAGGATACCAAGGACCATTCTTCCAAGTCACACAGTTTGGGTTTTCATCAAGCCAAGGGCCACAGCATCACGGGAGCAATGGTTCGGGTGCTTTTCTCTCACCGTTCCCCC
>NW_009633486.1:4476-9180 GCF_000690535.1 Cariama cristata
CCACCCCACCCCCCCCAAACACCTTAAACTGTTAAGCAACCCAGCCCATGCAGACAGGAATTTGTGTTTTACTCTTTGCACATCAAACTGAAAAGCAATGAAAGGAATAACGTCTGGACCCAAGCAGCCTATTGAGAGGATCAAAAAGGTAACACAAAGCACAAAAGATGGCTAAGAAACACAGATCATTTGCCATCCCACAGAGCAAAGCTGTCTCAGGACCTGGGGACCCAGGCAGAGGATTTAGTGCCTAAGCCGAGAGACTCCTCTGGGTTGCAGCCATTAACTCGTGCTTGTATGCCTGAGACCGGATAAAGCTGAAGTCAAAACCAAAAACCTCTAAAGAGGCCTCAGCATATTGTTGTTTTGGGGATAGTCCTGTGCATTTCATCCACAAGAATTAGTGTTTTCTTTTCATTTCACAATAACCTAGGTATTTAAAATGTCTGCCAAAAAGTACTCAGAAACCCAGCATTTAATCTGAGGACTTTTCAAGAGGACCAGTTGTTTATTTCTACCATCTAAGGAACATTAATTTCCTGTTTTAGAAAACGTAATTTATGCCACTGGTGAAGCTGATATTTATCTTGATGCATCTCCTCTTGGCTGGCTTAGTTTTTCATTTTCTCCGGTTCCTGCAGCCTGCGTGCGCTCTGCAACCTGCAGGCTCAGCCTGTGCCATCAGTAGTTCTTCAAACGTATGCAGAAGTTTCCAGTACACGGTGGGAGAATCTGAGAGCAGAGGACACAGGTCTGAACCCATTAGTAGTCACTTCTCATAATAAAAACAAAGGTAAAGAAAATATTTGTGACACTGATCTGGAAACAAGAATGTATTTTCCTTTCTGCTGCAGAATTTAGACAAAACTAATGCAAGTTACACTAAACAAATCCAGCCCTTGCCAGGATAAACAAACATTTGCAGTATTGCTTGCGACATGCCTGTCGTGAAATAAAGACACTGACATGCATTTTAATGCAACTCTCCTACAAATTGTGAAAAAATAATTGTGCACTGTGTATTCGTTGCTAGGTTACTGGAAGGGAAGGGAATATTTTTGCAGACATGATGAACTAACAAGGTAAATAATTCAACTTAATCATTTGCAAATTTCACACTTAATTTTCAACAGCAGGTCTTTTCAGAGTCCAGATCATCCTCAAATCTGATGGCAGTGATTTTTTAGAGCAAGGCTGACAAGCTCCTGTAAGCCAGATTTGGCCCGTGGAGTAGTTTTTATATGACAAACTTCTCCTCTCCCCAAATACAATGGCAGTTTTACTAGAAAAAGGGCAGCGAGGTTTGCCCAGTTGTTATTAACAGCACATGAATTTTCATTTCTTCTTAAACTCAATTACTCACTAAATAAGTGATGCCTTAGCAAATATTGTAGCATTAACAGAGAAAAAAGTAAAAGAGCTCTCTGTCCACACCCAATCTGTCTGCACACTGCTCCTATCAGCAGCATTCAGGGAGGAAGAGCACTAATTCTGATTAAAGCAGATCAGGGATTGTCTAACTAATCCATAAATTCCGACATTATTACATATTTGCTTAAGGAAAAACAATGGATCAGATCATGAAATGAGATCTGCAACTGCTTCACAAAGTAGGGCCCTTTGTGCTGCTTTGTGGCAGTATTTGCCGGGCAGATGAATCTGAAGGAAGGAGTAAAGGGCCCTGCGTCCCCATGTCCCTTTTAGCACCACTCAGCTCAGCAGCAAGAAAACTCCAGAGAGACCTGAAGCCGAGATGAGAATCTTTATATTTTGTAAAGTTTCCAGATGACAAGCAATACATCTGCTGAAAAGGATTCTGATTTTTTTTTTTTTTCTTTTTGGTTCACAGCATGTTTTGACTATCATGGCTTTCTTAGGTCAGATTATACTCTCATGTAGATGCCTCCAAATCTGACTACAGAAATGCTCCACTGATTAAGTAGTGGGCTGAGGAAGAGGCACGTTACATTCTTTGTCAAGATCTCTCCACTCAGTTTCTTCTGATGATGACCTTCTGAAAGTCATTTCTCTATATTATCATGCTGAATTTAGTTGATGAAGAACTTTGAAAATCAATGACACAAATTCATGGTGGTCTGCCAGTTTATTGTGAGAGCAGCAGCAAAGACAAAACAACATGAAAGCTCAAAGGCATGGTGACAGGCCTTGTTGAGGCTAAAAGATCCTGATTTGAAATGTCCCAAGGACAGTGACAAGTCATGAAGTCTAATGAAAACTGGAAGTAATGACTAGCAAATTAGAAACTATCTTTAATCAGAAACACCATGAAGTCAGAATAAATGTTAGTATTTTTAGAAGACACTGTGCTCACCCAAACTCTCTTTCTTTTGATACTTTCGGCAGAAGTCCTTGAAGCAGTACTTAAGTATCAAATCTGAACTTTGCTATCTTGGTAACACATATGTCTGTGTATCTTCTGCTTTCTCAGACAGGATTCTGGCTGAAAATCCAATGAAATCCATTCAAGGGTAAAAAGACTAGTGTAAGACTTTGAGGGAAGTTGATTTCACTAGATACTTGTGCTTCCATGAAGAACTGGAGGAGATCTCTTGTTATGTATCAAGCTTTCTCATTCTTTTATTCCCAAGTCTTATGCTGACAAGACTGGGTTGGGCCTTATGTGGACCCAAATGCTTGAATGGACACAAAAATCTGACAGTCTGTACGCTCACTATGATTTCAATCAATTTTATAGTCCTTATACCACTCATTCGCGACAAATGTCTTCCAAGCAGATTTCTGGAGATCTCATTCATCACTTAGATCAGATTCTGGTTTTAAATTATCCTTTGTTTAGACTGAAAGAATGAGATTACTTTCTTCCATACTGGAAGATTTATCTCTTATCAGTTTACAGTCTTTTTTTTTTTTTCTATTTTATCCAAAAACGATGGACCATTTTTAGGGGGGGAAAAAAAAAAAAGTAGAACTAACCCAAATGATTGATTATCTTTGTATCTCTAGTTCTATTTCATTTCACGCCTCCCTCACTTCACAGCACTATAACCTTTTTGAATTGCCCTCTGTGATATCCACTCCTTCACTGTTGACCATTGCTCACTTATTCATTGCTTGTTGGATCAGCTGGGCACTTGCACAATCAAGTCTTTGTTATGCTTTCAGACAGGCTGCAAGTCACAATATTGAAGCAGCACAAGGACTGTTTCCTCTGCTGGTATTCTTCTTCCCTGGCATTTAGGAAGACAGCATCCTAAACACATGAAAATGCATATAAAGTAATTACGACAGTAATTCATACAACAGCTCTCATTTAACTGGCTACACAATGTCTTTTCCCCTTTAATTGTCATAATAGAGTGAAATACCCAAAAGTCTGAAGAGTTTTTGCAAGTTGGTCAACTGAGAAACAAGAATTTCCTTCTTTGAAAAGTGCAGCAGAGCTCAGCTTTATTTAATGAATCAGTAGACGATGGCTGGTGATAGACAGTTAGCAGGGATCCTAGAAGAGCAGCTCTCTCCAACCGGTTAATTGGCCCAAACAAAATGGAATGTAGTTTTCTAACTAATAAGCACGGACAATAATGAAGAGCAACTGCAGGGATGGCGGAAAGATAAAGGAATGCACATACCAAGGTTCTGCAATAGTATGAAATGTCAAAGTTCAAGTTTACATGCATAATAACCACAACTGGCACATGGGTTGTTGGGTGCATAAATAATCTGAGAACCAAAGATGAGAAAACTAACAAATACAACTTGATACAGTTGGAAGCTTTAAAACAAAATGAAATTTCTCATATGCATATACAGATATCCTGGTATTTAAATACCTGCAGGATCTGCTCCTAGGCCAATGCTATCAATGGAGCTGGACACCTACATGTCCTTGAACTGTCTCAATAGGCAGAGTATTGGATATAGCACAAGAAGCAACGTTAGCAAAATACTATTTTTAGTTGATTTCACTTGAAGTCAGAATGAGGATCTTGGCTTCCCAGATAGTGAAATTAAATCTCTCTCACTCTTGCAGTAGAAAAAAAGAAGTACCTTATTTGGGAAGGGAAAGTTTAGATAGAAGTTAAGTAGCTGGGTTGATTATGGAAAGAATAAGAGTATTCAGCAGAAGTAGACGAGTAAGGATTTTGTCACAGGGAGGGAGAAGCAGCGTCTTTTGTGTATGGTGGTTTATTGCAGGCTCTAATGGCATCAGGATGATGTTACCAGGGAGCCTCTACACAATGAAATAATTTACTGTCATCTCTTATATCCTGCTAGCACAACAATGTTGCCTCCATAGACCTACTCCTAAAACAGTTTGATAGCTAGATTCTGTCTGTAATGTCACAGAAGATGTCATAACCTTACCTACAAAAAAAATTTGACACAAAATTACTGTGAGTTGATAATGTCCTTTCAAAGGATTATTCTACAGACAGATTTGCTGAGGTCTAAAGGGTTCCGGACCTTCCTTTGCTTTCCCTCTCACGTGTCCCAATGCTGGTACCCCCCCAGTCCCTAATGCTGCATGGGGCTACGGCTTCTTCTCAGCTCCCCTGAAGCCAGGGAGAAGCAGCAGTGCTGTGCAGTCCCGAGAGCCTGGTGATGTCCTCACCTTCAACTCCCCATAGCAGCCCACACCTCCTCCAGCTGGGCTCAGTGGCCCGACATGAGGGTGTCCCTACCATGAGTCTCGACTTGACAGATGACCTCACGCCGGGGCTC
>NW_009633486.1:9209-15300 GCF_000690535.1 Cariama cristata
GGCGCCACATGCCCCATTGGGTAAGACAGAAAGAAGCCATCACAGATCCCATTTGCACAGCTTGTGGGCTTGTTTCCTTGCAGAGCTGGAGGCCCCCAGGTTAGCAGCATATTTGTCAGGCGGTTCAAAGGCCTTCCTGGCCTTGAGAAGAGTTACATTCAGAAAAGAAAGTACATAAAAATGGAGTAACGGCTTTTCATTGAAAGAGAACAGTTTCCTGTCTCTCTTCTGCTCACATCTGGTCAATTTTCTGAAAAGAATTACATCTTTACCACTCTTTTACAACACACAGCCAATACAGATGTAAGGGAGTAAGCTGCTCACTATACTAGCCTTTGTATTATCAGCAGTATTATTAACTTTAATGAAGCTGTAAAATCTTTATTACTGAAGACGCATGAACCTGAAAGAACTTTGAATTTCATAACCCAGGGTGAGTCTGAAGAATTGGCATTTACAGGAAAATGGAAAAACAGTCTTTGCTTGAAAATTAAACAAAACTGAAATGGAATTAGTCACAATAAACTGTACTTTAAGACCCGCTTTTCAGAGTAGATTAGTATTTTAAGAATGATATTAAAAGATATAATAAGATATAATAAAATGCCTTTTATAGGGTAGTATAAAGATTTAAAGAACATATTGCATTCTATTTTCAATGAAGATGTATTAAGTCAATGTTGCTGTATTCTCTAGAGCTATACAATTCTTGTAATCTTTTTTTCAGAGGCCTTTGGCTAATTCATAATTCCAATTGTTACTCATTTCCCTTCCTGAATGTATGTCATATAAAGATGTGCATCCAATACATTGTCCTGTGGATCTCTGTATATTATATACATCCCAGTTCCTGTTATGTATACATTCCTTTGTAGGGATATGATTTATTTCTTTTAAGTACTTTCCCATTTCAAAATGTCAGATGCTTCCTGCACTTATATACAAAGAAGTTTAAGCTCCCAAATGTACTGAAGTTCAACAAAATTCTGACTGTGGACAGTATGAATTTACCAGTGAATCTTTGGGAAATAGACAATTCCACCTACTTTCCTCAGCTCTGTAGCATAACTTTATTTTGTAAGAGTTTAACACTTCAGTCATCAAGAAGATCAAACAGAGGTAAGGTTTTAAAAAACAAAGAACCTAAACTGAACTTTCTAAAGGTTTACTCTTCTTCAGGTAGAAGCTTTGATTCTCAAGGGTTATCACTTGTGGCACACAGGAACTTGTCAAGATTAGGAAAATGGGATTTCAAGGCTAACTTTTATCTATTTCCATTATCTGAATCTTGCTATCTTTTGTAAATAAGATATTTTCCCTTCAAATAACTTACTTATAAAGCTTTTTGGGTAAGTAAGGAAAGTACCATTATTACTTTACTGGGTTTCAGATTGGTTACTTAATAACAAAACCAAACTGTATTAACTGAGGTGGTTAGACCATCATCAGTTGCCTACCACTGGATTCTGCAACAGATTTCACCAGTTAAAAAGTAAAGATGTTTCTTTTCTTGTATTTTAAAAATACAGCATTATTCCCTTAAGAAAAGATTGCCAAATAAAAGTCTAACTTTGCATAAGATTGTTCAATTATTGAAGCCCTAGGCAAAGAAAAACCTGCACTGATCTTGTTCAGTTCTGTGGAAGAGCTGTGCCTCTCCCTTGCCACTACCTTACCTCCTGCAGCCTTAATGCCACAAAACCACCCTCAACATAAAGGTGTACTCAACAGCCTGAACTACAGCAGCTAAGAGAATGGCTCAAGCACAACAGGGAACCTGCAAAAAATTGCAATGTGACCCAGCAGACTGATGAGAGGACATGAAATGAAAGTGCACAGGGAGCAGGATGACTGGTGGCGGTCAAGAAGAGTGTATATTTGGAGGTGTGGACTGGTACTGAAATGAAGGGGATCTTTCTAGTTCACCCACAAAGGTACCTAAGTCCAGTACTCCTGTTAACAGAATACTTGTGACATTTGCCAACTCATAAAAACAACCATGGGCTTCTTGAGATTGACTCATTTAAAAAAAAGAAACAAGCAACAGCAACATCCTTTATAACGACAGCTAATGTTTCAAAGAGAGAAATGTATCGCGCAGCAGTTCTTCTCTAAAGAGCAACAGCAATTTCCAGTGAGGTTATTCAAACTCAGTATGTCTAAATTATAAGAGGTTTTCTTTGGAGCAATTAGCCCTGCAATTTCAGCCGAACATTTGAAGTCTTGAGTACACAGGGAAATTGGCCCAAATAACTCTTAGGTACTAGTCCCCACTTGTAATAAAGGCTCGGAAGGCCAAAGGAGGGCATTAGCAACACTTGTGCAACTCCCTTAGCAGGGTGTACTCATGTAACTAATTGGAAACCAGTAAACAATTCTGGTATTGATGCACAAAGTAGATAATCTCACTCACACTACTTCAGTCATTTTCTTCTCTTGTGGCTGACTGGAATAAAACTGCTAAAATACTGTTTCCCTCATGTAGAAAAAGATCTAGGGGCTATAATAGATCACAAGCTGATTAGGAGTCAACAGTGTCAAGCCATTGTGAAAAAGGCAAACACTGCACTAAGCTGTGCAAACAGGAGTATGGCTTGCAAGACATGGGAAGTAATCCTGCTCTGCCCGGCACTGGGACAGCCCCAGCGGGAACACTACGTCTGGTGCTGGGTCTCATTCTCTAACGGAGATGCAAAGAGTCCAGAAGAGAGCGATGAGAATAAACAGAGGTCTAAAGCATGACCAGCGAGGGAAGGACTGAATGAATCAGACGTGCATAACCTAAACAAGAGAGCGGGATGGGAGGGAAACATAATGACAATGTGCAAATAGAGAAATCGTGGCTGTGGAGAGGAAGGGAATGCCTTGGTTTTGGTGTGCAGGGTGGATAAGGAATAAGAGATTTGGGATGGAGTTTGCAAGCCCTCTCAGGCAAAGAAAGGGTTAACGTAGGCATTAGCAAGAAAGCAGCTGAGAAGGCACACAGCTGCAGGGGATAAAAACTCTGGGGAGAGGGCTATGGGAGGACCCCTTAAGGAGGGGGCTGAGGGAGCCTCTCAGGGCAGAGATACAGGCTTTAGGGATGTTGGGCTGTGTCCCTTGTAAGAGATTTTAGTCTTCTCTTTGGTAGGTTATTGGCTTCCTCATTTGTATTGACTCAGTGTATTTGCTTATGAAATGAGTATTTTTTTTTTTGTTTAGGCCTGAAAAAAAGCAGGATAGGGTACTAAGGTTTGGGGTGTGGGTTTTTGGGGGTTGGTTTGTTTTTTTTAAATAGCCCAGCAAAACTTTTCACATCTGGCCTAAAATGTGGTCAAACTGCTGAATCAGCTAAGGTAGGAGAAAAGGAGGATGTTTTTTGCCTAAGGGAAAATATTTATTTAAATTCCTGTTACTAACAGAGGACTCGAACTGAGGACTGTACCTTGGGAGCTGAGGATCTTAGTCTGTGGAGGCAGGGAGAGAGCGAGGGATAAGCTTCTGTATAAAAGGGTGAAGTTATGCAAGAGGCTCAGGTGCAAGAGCTCTAAAACTGGGGAGATGACAGGTGTCTGGATCTTTTTGCTAGGGGGAAATGACCTTAGCCTGCCAAATTTGAGGGGGCTTGGAAATCACAGCAAGATCTAGGTTAGATATTAAGAAATTCTAAGGGCAAAGATAGCAAGGACTGCAGTAAATTGACTGAGGATGTTATGAAGCCTCTGCTGTTGGAGGAAGGCCTTTGAGAACAGGCTAGTAGGTATTTACCAGAAATGACAAAGCTGATCCTATCTCAGGACTACTAGATGAGCTTCTGAAGTCCTGTTCTGCCCTATAGTGCTATAACGAGAAATACTGCATCCCTCTTTTCTTGCCACTCAACTGTGACATTTTATGAAAATAACTGAGCATTTTTGGAAGCTGAAAGCATTCTTTGAATAGAAGTGGTTTCAAAACTAGCACTATGCTGAATATTTTACCTATTCTGTTGAATGATGCTTTCAACGTGGTGTGTTCTGGAAATACTTTAATACTGAAGCTTATAAATTCAGCAACAAACATGTCAGAAGAAAACTATACTCACTCACTCTTGTCTTTCCAATAGAGACACAACTATATTAAGTTGCCCACATGCTTCACAGCACTAACAGATTTGTTTGTAAGGATACTCTTTTACCCCCTCAGTTACAATTTGACCTTTTCAAAAAGAAACTAAACCCAAGGCTACTTGGCCTAAGTAACCCTAGCGATACCCTACACGCAAAGAAAAACCATTTGCTTAGGTTCCACCCCTGTTTTTCCCTTTTTTTTTTTTTTTTAAACTCCCAGTGAAATCAGTTGAGATCTGTTCTCAGAAATCAATAGGTCTAAGATGTCCATATTATAACTAGTCTGTGTCATTTTTGAAGTAGACAGAGTTAAATGTAAAGAAAGCAAAACAACTTTCTAGATACTATGTCTTTCCATCAAGATGAGGAAAATTTCTATTTGGTATCTACAGCCTCCAGAATTTGTAGGTTTTATGTTTACAGTAATGATCCTCAAGAGATTGTTTTGTCAGAAATAAAAGGTAAAAACTAGTACGATGAGAAGTGTCTTTGATTCTGTAATGCTTTTAGCTGTAAGAACTGCTTTGTGTGCTGTTCCCCACCACTCTGAAAAATCTTTAAAGTAGAGCAATTAGAAGTACAACTAGGACCAAACCATTTTTGCTTGCTTCTGAATGAGTTTGTCATGACAGCATTAGGAGACCTCTTTCCATTCTGACCCACATGAAAGAGGGATAGGCACTGAAACAATGGACTATATTTTGAAAACTATTTAGTTGCCCAGGAACACAGAAATGCCTGTGAGGTTTTCAAAATCCAGTAGGTAATGACTCTCGCAATGGAAGTTAGATGCCTAGGTTGCGCTGAAAATCCCACTGAATAGTTTTTGCATGCTTGTGGGCCTTTAAGAGTCTGTCCAAAATCCCCCCAAATGAAAATCACATTTTAAGTAGATGTTTGTATTTAATCACCCTCTGTGGTCAGCTATAGAATATAACTTAGAAAACATTTCTGGTGGTTTTCATTGGTTCTCTCTTTTCCTCAGGGAAGGAAGCACGGGGTTTGCTCTGCATTTCGTAGACCGCTTCGCATAATGAGGCACTCGTCCCTGACTAGGACTTTTGTTTGGTTCACTGCGAGTAAAGCAATACTCTGCTACACTTTCTTAGATAAAGCAAGGCATGCAGGCAACATAAAAGTGCTAGCAGCCTTCGTCGCCAGCAAAAGGAATGATCATGTTTAGCAGTGCTGTTCACAGAGAGATTAAACTCAGGCTGGATGGAGAGAAGCTGTGTAGATAATTTGAAATAGATTCTGAGGGTGAATTACTGCTTGGCTGTCTTCCTCACCTCCTCGGTTCTCAGATTTGTGTGCCAACAAACATTTTAAGATAACTCTGCTCTGTTGGCTCCTTGAATTGTCTAGCTGTTTAACAGGCTCTACAGATAAACAAGGGTTAATCTCAGGATTTTTCTCAACAAAGATTGCTTTGTGCAAATTTTAAAAATTCTGAATAGGTTGTATAGGGCCTGGTCTTGCAATCCCTTTTAGTTGTGAACACTTTCAAGGGAATAAGTGGTTACACAATCACAGTTTGATGATTGATAATGGTATCATTACCACCACCAAGTATTTTCCCATTTTTAAAGATTACTAAAAAAGGGATTGGTAGCACTGAACAGACCAGTCTGGACCAAGAAAAGTGCTGGCATGAGACGTACAAATAAAAAATGCAACTGGGGAACAGGTGGGAAACTGCAGGCACCATTTATTTAAGAAACTAGTACATCCACAGACAAGACCTTCAGCCCTGCGACCGACTAGGACACTCCGAGCGAGGCCGGAGGTGCCACCGCACAGGCAGCGAGGAGCAACCTTTTAAAACTTTAAAACGCCACCCAGCAGCCTCCGGCCGAGGCACCTTTCTTGAGCAAGTGACAAGGTGTGCGGCTCGCCCGCAGGGTCCCTCCAGCCCGAAGGCGAAGCTGTCCGCGACGTCCCGCTCGCCTCCCCGCCCTCTCTCTCCTCTCAGCGCCTCGCTGCTCGCCGCCGTCCTAGACCGT
>NW_009633487.1:0-42461 GCF_000690535.1 Cariama cristata
CAAGGGTGACCCGCGGGCGGGCGGCAAACCCGGAGCGGTGTCTGGAAACCGGCCTTCCGAGAGGCTATCAGATGAGCCTGATTCAAATGGCCGCTGAACTGTTGGGTTCAGCGTAAACAGCTCTTCCAGTAATGGCCTGCGGTGAATATCTGGGAAAGAAAGAGGGGTCCGGCCGGCGGTGGTTTAGGGGATTAGCTCCGCTGTTGTTGTCGGTGGAAGTTAGCCTAGCGTAGACGAGGGATTTCCTAACTGCCATAGCGCAAACGGGTGAGACTTCGAAATGCTGTGGAGGCTGCTTAGGAGGCCGTGTGTTCTGCTGTTCCCGCATCCCTGCGGCACAGGCGCTCAGCGGGACGCTGTCGTGGAAGCGGGAAGGAAAGGAAAGCCGCCCTTGTACGTACTCCGGTTGGCTAGCACAAGCCGGTGGTTTTAGGTTAAGTACCGTGTCGTAGGTCCTGGACCAGGCAACGGCTCCGCCTCAAGCCGGTGTAGTCCAGGATGGTGTTACAGGAGTAGAGCTGAACACCTATCAGACAGCTTGGTAAAGCTGTTTCTTAAGGAGATAAATCTTTGACTAATAACTATATGAACTTGTATTGCTTTAGAAAGCAGCTGTATATGTGGGGTGGTTTCATTGGCACATTGGATGCTGGATTGACTTTTCTATTAGAAAAATGAAAACTCATACTTGAATTTGTTTCTTGTGAGAGAGGCTATTTGTTTACCACAAGACCATTATTGTTTAATAGTACTTGAACCTGTGTAATGGATGGATTCCCCCGCCCCAATCTAGCATGAACAAGGTAATTTAGGAAGAAGGTAGTCTTCAGGAACCCCAGAGGGAATGTTAAGAGTATAAGTGTGGTCTAAAGTATTCCATTGGAAAGATGCGCAGGGGCATTGCCTCTGTGGCAGGAGGCCGTTCAGTGGTGTTTTGTTAGTTGCTGCTCTTAAGTGGTGTTGGTTTTAGTCTTTGGGGTTTCTGCATTTCACAAGTAGGTAGTGGGAAAAAAGTTGTGTTGTTTATCTTTTGATTAAGTTTTAGAAAGAAGAGTTTGCGATCTTTTGTGGTGTATAAATGATGAGATTAATTGTGTATGTAAGAGTTCTTTGTTAATTTTGTATTTGTATTTTTGTGTATTTGAAAATATTTTAATGTTTCTTTTATACAGACAAATTGTAACTCTGTGGATAAAACTATAGTTAAAAGACTTTCTACTTCCTTAATACAGTTACCTATTTGAAAAGCTGGAAGTCTAAAAAAAAGTAGTGTGGATGATGGTACTTGGAATACATATATTTAATACATAAGTATTTGAAATTTTGTTAACGCTGTAAGAAGTTGCTTAAAAAGAGGTACTAAATGTTACTGCTTGCTACAGTAAGTAAATGAAAGAAGTTTGTAAGAAGTCATTACCTTAGATGACAAAAAGCACGTATGTGCTGAACAGGATTTAAGTGAGAAGGACATTAGCTGATACATTTCAATGTTCTTATGCTTATTTAAAGTGTGTTTTGTGGTGAGTTCCTCTAGCAGGAGAGCTGCAACAGTTGTTGCTGTAGTACCTTATTTAAGAGTTGAAAATATCTTTCTCTGCCCTAATTTAAAAAAAAAGACAAAAAATCAAAGAAAACCTTTGATAGTGCTAATGGATGTTTAGCTATTTGGTCTTTCTGAATTGCTCCCAGTTCCCTTTCCAATTTTCTTCTCTGTAGGAGGGGAAACAAACAAACAAATGCAAAACTCGCATGTCAGTTGAGTCCTGTTTGCTGAGTGTGTGAAGTGTGAGCAGTGGAAATAAATGCAAACTTCCTGTGGTGTTCTGTTATGGGTCTTGGCCTTGAACCAGGGGTGACCATCACTAGGAGTTAAATGTTTGTTCTCCATTAGTGTTTCGTCTTTGGCTGTTCTGTTGAGACTGAGTGTGGTGGTCTGGTAAGTCAGTTAAGTTTGATGCTTGTAGGCAAAACTCTAGCTTGAGTCATGCAGTTAATAAAAATGTTCAGATAAAGAAGATTTTGCCACAAGCAGTAATTAATAAGCTTTTTATATGGGTCACTTAAAATTTGTGTAAAAGAAATGATCAGTTTCAGGATGAGCATGTGAATAAATGTGCCTTTTAGAGCATTATTGAGATCTTATTTTATGATTTTAAAATAGTCTTTGATAAGTTCATTAATTTGACAATGCAGTTAGAATTATGACATTGAAAACTGTCTTCTATTTGTGTTACGAAAGAGTTCAGATGTCCCATCTAGACTGAGATTCTGTTGTGCTAATCCAGTGACTAGCCTAGCAAAGAGTTCATGATGCGTTTTAGGAAAATCTCAGTGAAATAAATCACTGGAACTGAATTTTTACTTTCTTAACTAAATTGGTGAAATAGTGTTATGCACATTGAAGATCAGTTCCTTGAAACAAACGGAGAGTCTGGGGGATTCCTCTGAATATGGGGAAAAGCTCTAGTAAAATCTACCTAAATTCATCAAGTACAGTTTGAAACTTGTTTTTTGTAAGGAGATATTGGAACATCTGGAATAATAATTAGCTTAATTATACCCTTTGTACATGAAGAAAATGTATTGGTCTGTCCTTCTAAAAACAGTGGGAGAGAGAATGACATCCTTGAGCTCATGAAATCATCTTGCTCTGCACTAGTATTTACTGTTTTATATTGGCAAAAGTGGATAGTGATACTAACTAATGATGCCGAGTTGCATAGTTAAATCCTGTGACCCTGTAGGTGTTTTTTATAGGCTCTATGCAGTTTTTGAGTCTAGGTCAAGCTAAGGCATGGTGAACTCAAGTTCAGCTGTGAATACAGTCACATTTATTCCTGTTTGTAGGTGGACAGATTTCAAGCTTTCTTGTTTGTTATCATTGGGGAAAAATACTGAATGTTTGATTCACCTGTGAAAGAACATTAGATAAATTAAGAAATATTAGTTCATTATTTTTCTGTAATTTGCTTTACTCTGGTGTATTCTGAAACTTGTAAGTACCTATGGCTTCTTATTTTATTGAAAAAGAAAATTGAAATTCTTGAGAGAAGACAAAATGGATTCTGCCATGACTATTCCTTACTTATGTGTACTGAGAGCGAGTGGAAAAAAATTCAGGTATTTAACTCTCTTGATCCTGAGCATAAGTAGTTTGCTTTACCTCTGGTCCTAGAAGCACTGCTGTGTGCTTAGGTGATTTAAATGAATAATATAACTACTCCAAGTAGTGAAATTAAGCATGTTCATCATGTTTGCAAAATTAGTCCCAGATGTAGTATTGTACATACTAATCTGACATATGCAGTAAAATTTCCTGTGAGCTTTCAGTGATACAGTAGGTTACTTTTGAAGCAGCAGATACTGGATGCTACCTCTTCAGATACTATGCTTGGTGGGAAAGCTAGCCCTAGAGCACGTGGAGAGATCAATCCCAGACCGATCTGTGCAATGTAAATTATATACAGTTGTGCAGATAAATGTTTTGAACCTAACAGAACTTAAAAATATATAAAGAGTAACCACTAGAAATAATAATGACCAGTTGGATGGAAGTAAGAGTGTCAGTACGATACACAGTCATTATAAAAAGCCATGAATAATTAGTATATGTTTCTGATCATGTAACTGTGGGTTCACTTGTAGTATCTCTGTATACATTTGAAATGTGAATATTTCTTCTAATCCCACAGTTTTCTTCTCTTTGAATCCCATTGAACTTGTTGGTCAGAGCATATTGTCTGCGAGAACAGGAGAATTCAGAATTGCTCTAGTCTTTTAATTTAGCTGGGTTCCTTGGAGACTCTGCGCTTTCCTAAACTGATCTGCTTTTTATTTTTTTCCCTGAAGACCCAGGTATAACATTTTGCTCCAAGTATGTTCAAATGATTTCTTCTTTAAATGAGTTGCATTTCTGAGAATGTTTTGGCTCATGTTAAAGAATTGGAAAGCTGAGTTTTATATGTGAAATAAGAATTTTTCTGCAGGAAGAAAGCTGAGGCTTCGTACCTTTTGGTAATAGAGGATTTTTTTTAATATAAAAAGTGATTTTATAATGGGTACTAATGTAGTTTAGAGCCAAAGTTCATTGTGCTACGTCTTACATTAAGGGATTCTTTAGGGAAGAGTATTTGCAATATAAAACTGGTAAAGTAAGAGTGAGGGTAGAGCTGAAGCTTAATTATCCTGATTAAGGTACAGTCACTTCATTCCTGAATAAATTGTTGTATCAGAGATCATGGAATTACATATACACATAATTTAACCCACTGGCAGTTTCAGAGTGCGTTATGAAATAATACAGACTTTCCTTTAAGATGTGCAAAAGCTCTGTACTGATTGGGATGACGTACTGAAGATAGGGATTATATAGTACTTTAGATACACATTTCTTAATCTTCAAAGTGTGTCAGTAGGGGAGGGTATTCCTGTTCTTCCCATTTTACAAACAGGGGAAACTGATGCTATAAATGAAACTAGTCCTGGTTTGCCTTTAGTTATTTAGCCAAAGCTCTGTTGTGTTTTAATATGGAGGCACTATTTGAGTTCCACCGCCTGAAGGCAGGAGGTCTCTGCCTGTAGAGGCATAACTTAGAGTGCCTAGATTATAGTCTCATAGCCATAGTTTCAAATACAACCTATTTGGCTTGTCATTGTGCTTTCAAGTTATTACCGGTTTTGTGCTTTCTTTACTGATTTAAATACCTAATATTGTGTCATGCCAAGTCAAACTGGCTTGTTGTCCTCCGTGGTTGTCACTCTCAGCACATAGCTGGTTTGAGAGACTACTTCTTGCAAATGAGAAGCTGTATTGGCATAATTTGCATGTACTTAAGTATGATCACAGTTGCTGTATTACTTATGTGAATGAAGTGTGCATAATTCTAGGAGTGCTTGGTTGGGAAACTTGTAAACCCAGAGCAGGAATATCAGCTACTCTAGTGCTACTCTTTCTGTAGATTTGGTTGCTGTGTGTGCTCTTCTATCCATTGCTGAAATGAGAGAATTTGTGTGAAAGATTTATGTGTTGCAGGCACATTATTTCACTCTGATTTAAGGATGAGGGATTAAAAAAAAATTGGCAGCAAAGTCATCCTATTCCCTGTCCTCTTCACAGTCTTAGTTTTTGCCTATAATCCGTAGTCAAGTGTGTGTTACTAGTTTAGATGACTGTAAAACTTGGTGAGGCAAATCTTAATAGTTGGTATGGTAAAAGTCTAGAGCTGCAAATACAAAAGAGATTTAGGAAATAGTAGGTTTACATGGGAAGGTCTGTAGTTGATAGGTCTGCAGTAGAAAGCATCCAGTATTTCACAAGTAAGGTAAAGTTGAGGTTTTTCCCCAAAGCTACCAGTCTAATTTAGATTTATGGAACCCAGTAACTACAGTAAGAAAAATGTACCTTGGTAACTTTGAAACAGACCCAAGAATTTGCTGTTTTAAAGCAATACAGTTTGGGATTTTCCGTCACTGCTAAAATTTCAGTTTCTTTTAGTGGGACTTCTTTTCCCTTTGAATGTATTGATCAGTTTTGGCATGCAGTTTTGTCAACTGAGCCCTCTTAACTCCTAGTGCATGTGGTTAGTCCACTCAAATTGTGAAGTAAAATGTGTTAAAAGCCAGAGATTTTGACAGTTGAATTTACAGGTCTACATGCAAGTGTTGCTCTTGACTTCATTAGGTACAACTCAAGAATTTTTTTTCTATTTTTTGTAATTTTTTTCTTTGGGTTGCTTTTCTTGTTTTTCAAGTTGGGTTTGAAGATTATGGACCAGACTGTGATAGCATGAGGATAACGGCATTCTTGGATATTCCTGCACAGGATAACTTAACGCCACTGGCTCGTCTAGAAAAATATGCCTTCAGTGATAACATATTTAACAGGTAAGGGTACAACAGCTGCACTTGATTGTGACTGAATCAGATAGCATTGTGGATGTTAAGGTGTCACTGCTTCTGTTACTATTCTCCTAAGCGCATGCCTAATATTATTTCTGTTTGAATAACTTTTGTATAGCATTTCCATAAAAAGAAGTTTTCATTTTTGGTTATCTGAATAAGATCTCTTGATCTGTCTTTGTTTTGTTGGGATGTGGAGAAACTGTGTAACTGGTATGTCTGAACGTTCAATGAAGAGCTTGATCTTTAAGGTGCCCGTTTACATTGGATAAATTCCCTTTGCATCCCATCTGCATGTCATTGGCAGGATATTAAGGCAATTAATATGTTGTTTACTCCACAGGCAAATTATTGCCAGAGGTCTTTTGGATGTTTTTCGAGATTTCAGTAATAATGAAGAAGACTTCCTGACTGTAATGGAAATAGTGGTCAGGCTCTCTGAAGATGCAGGTTTGAAAGTTTGTTTGTTGGGGTTTTTTTCTGTAATGTATTTTACATAAGCTGAAGTATAGAAGGCAATAACTTTAGATCAAGAAGGCAGTAAGTGAACTGAAGAAACTAAATAATCTAACAGCAGTATCTGTCAATGAAAATGATATTTTTTTTTTTATTTTTGAAATATTTTGTATAGTAGGTGTATAAGTGAAAGACCCTTCCTTAGCATATGGCCCGAACTAATATTTTTCAAGACATTCGTTACACACGGACATGTGTGTGTGGCACGGAACAGTTGTGTGGTTTAATACTTCAGGTGCATGCATTTATGGTGATTGGGTTTTCTAGGTAGTGCTCTCATCTTATCTGATTTGTTTGGGAACTGATCCCAAATCTCTGGACTGTGATCATGTATGTAAGGCTGTTCTATTTTATTCAGCTTTCCTTTAAGAACAGGCAATCTCAGTGATGGTATTTCTTTCGGTTTTGAGTATCTTCATTTTCCTCTGTTGTGAAAATGTTAAACAAAAAAAAAATGCTACTTTTTTCTTAAGGTACTCGATCTTAATTTTGTATTTACTGATGCAGTTTTGACTTCCTTTCTATTGCTAGAACCAACTGTACGTACAGAGCTGATGGAACAAATACCTCCTATTGCCATTTTTCTGCAAGAAAGTCGACCAAAATTCCCAACAGCATTTTTTGAGTACCTTATGCCCATAGTGGTGAGATATCTCACAGATGTTAACAATCAGGTAGGAAAACCAGACAACATGAGTTGAATTGTTAGAAAATTTTGTGTGGTTGGGTGGATTTAAGGCATGAGGAAGAGAGAATAGGAAATTCCATGTTGCTTGATACCTAGCTTTTATGTAGTCCTTTGTGTTTATTGGTTTCAGCACACTTCACTAGGGAGATCTGAATTTTTTTTTTTATACTTTCCTTAGCAGATAATGGGAAATTTACAGGATTTGCCTAGCAGCATATTGACATAGTTAGTTACAGGAATCGTGACTTAAAGTCCTGTCTTCTACATTATCTTTTGACTTCTCAGAATTTGAAATGTCATCCAATGATTGTATTAAACTTTAGTATCTATTACTAATTCCTTATGATGTTAAAATGGAGAGTTTTTTCTGTTTTTAACTTGCAGCTGTGTGTTCACTGAAAACATGCCTTTTGTGCTTCTTGTATCAGTAAATGTTGTTTTTATAGTGATGTACTTGTTTTGTTTGTTCATGTTAATAGGTTAGAAAGGCAGGTCAAGAAGCACTGCTTATTCTGCTAGAACAAGATCTTGTGGCTCAGAGTGACATTGAAAATAAGGTGTGTCCAATTCTGTTGGACCTCTCTGCTCCTGACAGTGATGATGAGTACAAGGTGGAAGCTGTGAATGTAAGTCAATTTGGAAGAAATCTTGTAACTTTACTTTTTTTTTTCCTTCTTTAATAGCTTTTGTTTTCTGTCTTTTAGCAGTGCTACTGTAAAGTTCTCTTAGAATATAACAACTTTGTGTGAGATTTTCATGAGCATAAAACCCAGAAAATAAAAATTGTACTTGCATTCTTTGTGTCCTGAGAGCTTTGCATTAATAATTGAACTTAAACTTTCTATACCATTACTCTTCAGTTTGTTGTATTACTTCTCTGTTAGTTGCTGGGTTGCGATTTCAGAACCTGCTATTGTGATACAGTTGATGCTGAAGTGTGCTAAGCTGTTAAGTGTTGAATCTGTAGGTTTTTTAGTCATTTCTAGTGTTGAGCACCATTGAAACAAGTGAATTCTCAAAGAATTTGAACAGGGTCAGGACTTGATGCGCCATACTGAGAGGTTAAAAATGATCTTAACTGAATTCAAGAGGAAAGCAAGGTTGTCCTGGGTACTGTTGTACTGAGTAGTATTTGTTAATGCCTTCAGCTAAGCGTAGAGGTACTTTGAGTAAGCTTTCTTTAGGTCCTATACCTTTCGTGTGATGAAGAAATCTGGGCTTCTGTGTCAACGAAGTGTTTAAGGAAGCTTTTTGAAACTATGCTTCTTAGGCATTGAGCTATACAGTACAGTGACTAGGAGCAAAAATGTTATTGTTTGCTTAAAAATGTAAAGTATCAGATCTTCAAACTCAGTAAAAATTCTTCCCAACATGATGAGGGACTTTTTACTATAGATGATTGATGATGTATTGAGTACTTGAATTGAGTATTAATAAGAACTACCACTCCTTTTCATTTATAACGGTAATTAAGATGAGGTCTAGGAGTAATGCTGACATTAAATAAAATAAGCAATCAAACCTTCTGTGTTTATTCACTAACATATTTGAATTTTTAGTTTGTAACACGAAAATCTTTAATTTTTTTTCTGAATTTTTGAAAAGATCAGGTTTAAAGAGACAGTCTTTATACTTCAGGATGCTAAATGATTGTCAAAATGGTAGCCAAATAACTTTAAAATGCCGTTGGTTCTTGGCAACCTTGTTTTAATTCTTGTTAAGATCTCTGTGTTCTCCAACAGTTCCTTCACATTTGCTCCACCAGGTTTCACAGTAACGTAAAAGTGTGAATGATGGCCTGATCTTAATTCTTAAGCATTTCAAAAAAAGTGTTCCCTGTTCACTTTCAAGAAATCAGTTGACTCCAAGGAAAGTGCTGGTGTGTAATTACATTTCAGCATGGATATCTGATGCTGTACCTGTAAAGTAGTTTTACCAGCCAGATTTTCCTCTTCCTTTTTTGGGAGTTGGGTATTGTTTAGGCAGTTTTCCAGGGTGACATCTGAGTACCAGATGCCTTTTAGGAGTTTGAAAATTTGTAGGAAAGGCCTTGAATGGTGTCTTCCTTAGTTCTTATTTAGCATTCTGTTATGAAGGCAAATGTTTCTACAAGTAAAGCTTATTTTTGCGGAGGTGGAAGGCTTCAATAATTTGGGAGAAATAAAAATAGCAAGATGAGTACTGTTAATCTGATAACACTTGTATAAGCATTAAACTCCTGGTGCTGCAGGCAGAACAGCTGAGTAGAAAGGTGCATGGGAGCCCCTTCCTTTTTACTCTTGCGAATATAAGAATTATAGCAAATTATCCCAGAAAGTGGGAGCTGAAAGGAAACATACAATCCAAAGCACTTGATTTTCACAGCAGAAACATGGTTTGTAATGGTAGTTGAAAGTGACAGTTCCTCAGAGAAAGCTAAACTAATGAGCATGTTACTAACTTTAATTATGCTCTTAAAATTTCTGAGGATGATTCCTGTAAAGTGTGCATTAGCTCACATATGTAACTAGTTTGTCTCGCTCTCCCTTGTCTCTTCTGTTGTATGGCAAACTTTTATTTTATCGTGTTGTCTGAACCTGTAAAGAACTGGGATTGTGCTTGTTTTTAAGTATTGGAACAGTCCTGTTAAAGCTAAGGGGCTTACTTGCATGCTTAAACTTGAGATATTTTTAATATGCTTAAAGATTGTGATTTTTATATGCTGGCTAGTGCAATGGAACTTTTGTCTTCTCTGTACAAAATATCAGTGTATGCCACGTTGTAAAACACCTTGAAAATGCATTTATATAATTAATAAAGTAATAAAAGCCTATTTAACTAGATAAGAAAAAAGACAATGAATTATGTGCGGAAGTGTTATGTTCAGGCACGGTGGTGTAGAATGATTTTCAATAAAAACTATAGTTGTGCTTCACATAAAACATGTATGAAAAGACGGATAATATGTAGCACTTAGATCTATTTGATGGTAGTTGCTGTCTTGCTCTGAGAAGTAATTTTTAGGAGGGATATTTGACCATTTTTACAAGCTTTATAGTTTTCTTTTCCTTATGCGTATCCCCGTCTTGATTTTTAGATAATCTGTAAAATGGCTTCTATGTTGAGCAGAACAACAGTTGAGCACATGCTGCTTCCTCGATTCTGTGAACTGTGCAGTGATGGGAAGTTGTTTCAAGTCCGAAAGGTTGGTATGTTTTCAAGCCTAAGCCACTTAAAAATGAATTTGCATGTTGCTGTTCCAGTGCCTTCTCAGTAATTTGGTCGTACCTTTAGCTGATGAACTTCGAAAGAGTATGGAAGAACTGTTTTAATTATTGACATGGTTATAGTTTCTGTAGTTCAGTAAAGAAATAGATAACAATCCTTAGCAAATAGCTTTGGTGCAGCAGTTAAACTGATCTTGCATGTTTGAGTTTTGCATTACCTTTTCTTAAGCCACTGTGCTCGGTTATAGGATGCAAACAGGTTTCCTGATCACTGCCATCTTATTTCAAAAACAGAAATTCAAAAGCGATAGATGTGAGACATCCTTCCTTTAAAAAAAAAATAATAATCTGGTATTGTTGAAAGGAGAAACCCTAAAAGTGTAAGACTTGCTTTAATTCATGTTTGAGTACAAAAAGAAACTTGTAGCATAAGAAGTCTTAAAATATTTGAGTAGACTTAGGGTCATGCAGAGCTTTGGCTTGGTCCTTGACATAAGCTGCGCTTGTTAGAATTTGAGCTGCAGTATAGCCTCTAAATAAGCACATAGAATGAATAAATCTTGTATTAACACAGTCCTATCTTAACTGATTTCAGATTTTGGCAATGTCTTTTTCCAGCACGAGGGAATGTCTCTTTTGCCTCAATTACAGGATTTGTAATGTACTGTAAATGGCACTAACTTGAGACCTTGGTTAAACTTTGCTTCAGCAAAGTACTTAAGCCAGTCTCATCCATAGCAAAGATAGTTTTGTCAGTACACCTAAGTCCTGACCCTAGTATCATATTTTAGTCTACTTTGGTTTTGGCAGCTGCTGTTCAAAGTAATTTGAACTTTCAAGTATGCTTATTAGTGCCTTTTAATGATTACTGAAGTAGGTGATGCTCTTCATGCAGAAACGTTTATTACTGTTGATTTCAAAGGCATGTGGCTTATGGAAGATTGCTCTAACGACTCTTTGTTCAAGGTGAGTTAGTATTACAGGATGTCGTTGCATGGCTGAAATTTAGATTGTCAAACATGTGCAGTTCTTACATTTGGTAAATAATGCATGGTGAAGTTGATAATAAAACTAATGCACTTGAAAGAGCCAGAATGTTGTTCATGACTTTTTTTTTTTATTTCTTAGATTTGTGCAGCTAATTTTGGTGACATTTGTAATGCAGTTGGGCAAGAAGCCACAGAAAGACTGCTGGTATGTAAAAATCAAAATCCATTCACAGGACTTGTATTTCTCAGTTCAAAAGGTTTAATAATGAGTTCTCTTATTGTCTTTTCTGTAAATTAATCAGTGTGCATGCATATTTTTTTTAAAGTGATTTGGCTAAGGCTTTGGTTGCAATTATGTAGCAAAACTGGGAATGAATAAAAAGGAAAGTTCTTGTTTTGCAAAGCACTTTTAAAAATTTAATTGACAGCATATATCTATATACAGACATACACACACACTTTAGAATTACTGATTCTTTCTTTTTTTTCCCCTGAACTAGATAATTGATCAAGTTACAATTTAAGGAAAAATAGGCCATTAATAATGATTTCTATTTTTTCCTAGTGCATATAGTTATACATAAAATCCTAATGAAGTAGATGGCAGACAATACCAATTTCTTCAATTACTATATGTTTTTAACCTGTCTCCGTTTCTTCTATTCACTCATTTTATTCTCTCAAGTTAATTGTCTCCAGTTTCCAAACAAATACCTTGATAGTAAGTTGCTGCAGTCTTTGTTTAGTCTTTGATTGGTCTTGGTTTTGCTTATTTTTGGCAGATTCCCAAGTTCTTTGAACTCTGTTCTGATAGTGTTTGGGGAATGAGAAAAGCTTGTGCTGAATGTTTCATGGCAGTGTCTTACACCACATCCCCGGAAATTCGCAGAAGCAAACTGTCCCCGCTGTTTATCAGTCTTATTAGTGACACTTGCAGATGGGTAAGTAACTCAATAATTGATGCATCTTCCCAGGCAGATCATACACAAATAATGGGCAAATCAGAACTGCACTATAAAAGTTCTTTAAACTGAATTTGCTGGGGTTAGAATCTAATCTACTAAAATCTAATCTCTTCCAGTAAGATAGTATCTTATTTTTCCTCTCTCTTTCTCCTTAGAATTTGTATCAACACTTTTTTTATAAGTGTAAACACTCTTCTGAGAATAGGTTGCTTGCATTAAAGGTATTAGTTAAAGTAGACAGTGATGTCCTTCAAATTTATAACTTTTTAAAAATTTCCTTACTGTGATTGTAGATACATGCTTAATATTCTAACACCCTTTGCTTAGGTGTCACTTATTTGGTAATTGATAATTGGTTATATTTAGTATTAAATGAAGCTGTTTATAGTAAGAATCAATTGCTTCTTACTAAAAAAACTGAATGAAATTTTTGTTTTTCAGCATTAATTCTGTGGGATTTGCATGAATCTTGACTGTTGTCTTTATACTCAGGTTCGTCAGGCTGCTTTTCAGTCTCTTGGCCCATTTATTTCTACCTTTGCGAACCCTTCAAGTGCTGGTCTTTACATCCGAGAAGATGGAACGCTGAGTATCCGACCATCAATGGAAGATGTGAATTCCAATTCCTATCAGCGAAGCAACAGTATAACTTTAATGTCCTCCAGTACAAATGCTGCGTTGTCCAGGTAAAATCATGGGAAAGCTGCAGTGTAGTGGAAAGGGGAAGAAGGAAGATAGTTCTTTTAATTGCTGTTCAGGGCTAAAAATCTCAATTTGAAACTATAGTTCCAGAAAAGGTATGAAGAGTGAGGTCACACATGTGTCTGAGTGTAGCTGCATTATTGAAAAATTCACTTTGATGTCTTCACAGGAGGGTAAAGGGAAAACTGGTGAAGCAAAGCACAGTGGTAACATAGATTCTGTCTTTCTGCAGAGAAAATAAGCTTTTGTAGTTATGCTGTCTTTTATGAAGTATTTCACTGAAAAGTATTGTTACAGAGTACTTCAAGTTTTATTTGGATAACTGTGTGTGTCTATTACCAGTTCAGAACAACCAATGGAAATCAAACCAGAATCATCGACTGAGGAGACTTCAGCTGAAGTTAATACAAAGCTCTCAATTGAGAACCTAAATAAAGACACACAGGAAAAAGGTTCAGATTGTTGTACCGATCCTGGAGAAGATGTGTCTCAGTTGTCTCAGGGTGACAAAGTTGCTGCTGGTGTCATAGAAGTCACTAAGGACAGCAGTTTTCCTGGAACGAACTCAAGGCTGCAGTCTGCTGAGGACGTATTTAATACTTTCCTATACTGGCGCCGCCCTCTGCCTGATATAAGTCAGGATCTGGAGTTGCTTCAGTTCAAGACTGAAAAGCACAAAGATAACTGCTCTGTGCCATGTAATAACTGTGTTGCTAGTAGTGAAATAAAAAAAGTTCTAGAAAGCTTACAGGAGCACATAGATGATCCAGATGTTCAAGGTGAGACTCTGTAACAGTAAAATCCTGTTTTCTCTGAGCAGGTCTTCTCCTGGCCTTTTCAAAACCCTTGACTGTGTTTAATTGGCTTGGTGTTCATAAGGTGATGAGACTTCTTGGGTAGTAAACTATAGTAGAAAGTTATTCAACAGTCCTTTTCACAAAACATGAGCTGTTTCTAGAATAGTTGGGTAAGTGTTCCTATCTCCTGTTTGCATGAGAAATAAATTGCATCTAACTACAAAAGGGAAGAGAGCTTGTTGAAATTTGTTAAAACTGTCTTTAATTTTAATTACTGTAACTAAGTACTGTGTTTTTAGGGACAGAGCTACCTGTTACCAACTGAATTCATCTAATACTTGGTTGAGTGGGAATGGCCCTAATTTCAAATCATCTTTCCTTAGCCTCCCCGTACAAGCCTGTTGATGAACATATTAAAGTGATGATAACCTGATAGTGGGTTGCATATGTTTACTTGGCCAAATCCATCTTGACAAGCCTGTTGTCCGTAGTCAACTCAGTTTCTTGTTCCACTAAGTGTCTTGAGTAGCCTAGTGAATTAACAGTTTTCATCTACCCCTTTATTCATCCCTTCTCTGCATGCAAAGTCTCCAGGAACTGCAGCATCATTTGGACTCCTTGCTGTAGTAATAGTGAGTAGTAAGGCAACTGGCAGTGTGGCGTATTTAGGTGGCTCCCCATGGCCATTTGGAAAAGTGCCAGGAATATAAATATTCTTCACGTGCGAGGCAAAGGATCAGAAAGAAAGGGAAAGATTTAAAAGATGAAGAGGTGAAAAAAATTAAAATTTAAAGCTGTAAAGGGAAAAGTAGAAATTGAAAGGAGCGAATGAAAGGAGGGAAAAAAGGTAAATGAGTTTTGGAAAGAAAAGGCAGAGAGTAAAAGGAAAAGAGAAAAAAAACCCATTATGTAGAACTAAGACAAATGGGGAGATGTTAGCTTGACAGCTATACAGTGAGAAATGAGGGGTTTGGAGAGGCCTGGGAGAAAACAAGATTTCTGTGCCCCCCCTACACCCTTAGGCAGAACAGTCTTGCTTCCTTTTTCAGAATAAGGAGATGTGGATGTTAGAGCAGGGGGAAAATAGAAACTAAATGCTAAAACACTTGTAAATATGCCTGTAATCCATTATTCTACCTTTAAGTTGTCTGTTCCCCTTGTTTCCAAAGTATTCTAGTATTCTTCACCTTTAAAATATGCTCTAATCTTTTGTCTTAAGACTGTGCTTGCCATAGCCTTGTGCAGATGTAGCTATCTCACAGTTTCTGCGTTCTGAACTCTTCGTAACTTTGTGTTCCTAGCAGCAATGTAGCTTAATGCGCAAATACAGTTTGTCCTGACTTTATGGGTGATACAGTGGTAAACCTGACCTTTCGTTTTCTGTCTACTTCTGCAAAATAATTCAGAGATGGCTTGAATAATTCCTTCTTCTGGTTTCTCAGAAATGTTTTAAATGCACGTTGATGCCTTTTCCAAGCAGTTGCATCAATTAAAGAATATAACAAAAGAATTTCTATTAAAATGTTTGACGGTATGAAGAATGGGAGGTGAGCCAGTCTGCTGTGGTACCTCGTTACAAGGGATAATTAGAAATATCAGTAGTAGAAATCTGTAGAATGCTTCTGCTGAAAATGTTAATACATCCAAATCATTGCTCTTAATTTGCAATGGTTTTGTGGAAGAGTAATGGGCCTTTCCTTCCTAAGAGCAAATGTTTGCTAATATACCATTTCTGTGCAGCTCAGAAGAAAAAAGCTGTGGGCTTCTTTCTATCTTTTCAGATAAACTAATTAAAAGTTTAATGCTTCTTTAGTGCAGAAGGGAGACTAAATAGTCGTCTTTTGCTTTATACAGCTCAGGTCCAAGTGTTGTCTGCTGCTCTCAGAGCTGCTCAGTTTGATTCTGTTGGTGACTATGAGACCAAAAAAATGGAAGAAAGCAGTAGCAAACTTCAGAACAAAACTATTTCAGAGGAAATAGCTGTTTCAGATGCTACCTGCAACCAGGTGGAGGAAGACAGTCTTTCATCCCCTGCCTCCCAGGATAACATCAGTGACCCATCTACCACCAGTATACTGAAAAGCACAGTAAGTATGCATTGTGCTCCATGTCTGAAATGAATTCTTACCAGCTGAAGTACTGTGTGTGTTCTTGTAGTCTCTGACATAATTGACCCACTTCTGATCTAAAGCCTTTGAACATTGCTACACCATAACTATCGTATGCTGCTTATTTTCATTAAGAAAGAAAAGCTATTGAGGGCTGTTATTTCTGTTTGCAAACAAATCACCTAAAAGTTTTGCAGTAGTCTTGTAGGCTTTTTTCTGATGAAATATACCAAGTACAGTCTTGCTTCTTCCTGTAATGAATCTAAAATTAGTCTTATCTCCAGACAGGAGGCTGAATCAGGTGGTGACACATACACGGTTCCTGGTTACTACTTCTTGATTATAGTGTACTGATAGGAGTGAAAAGAGTTGTTTGCACAATATTTAATGTTGCTAGAGCTAATTGTGAAATATAGAGAAAAGCTCTCCTTGTCTATGAACAAAAATTGCGCATAAAACCTGTATGAGCAAAAATGTAAAATGCTGTGTGAACTTTCAAACTCTGTATGTTTTTGGTCTTTTAAAGCTTTTTGAAGTTTTTTGTTGATATTTGGGGAGAAGCATATGCTTCATAATTTGGTAGGCTTGGGAGTTTCTAGCAGTATGTTCTAAAATAAGTAAAGCTTTTATCATGGTATTGATTGACTTGGAACAACTGCTAAGCTGTCTTGTATCCATGCCAAGAAGATAAACTATTTAAGAGTATAGTACAAGTAACCATCCAAAATCTGTATGAATGTTGGGCTTACTGTGTTAAATTGGGTTGCTTTTTTTAGAAGTAAATCTAACTACTGTTCCTCTTGTTGCTGCTATGGTCTTAATTAGCATTTGTCGTAGTGTACAACTCTCTTGTTTTTTGTACTTGTATAAACACACTGAATAAGGCTTTGCCTGTACAAGGTTTTGTCTGTAAAAGGCTGGTCTGTATCTGAATTGCATTGTGTTGTAGTGTGATGCTTTGAAATACCCTAAACAGTCGTAAGTAAATTCATTTCACTAGCTAGTATGTCCATTTACAGGACTCAGAGGAACAACACAGAGAAACCAGTGTATTTTTGAAGAAAGAGGAAGAAAATAGTCTGCCATTTGAAGATGACAAGTCAAAATTACAGGTGATTAAAATAGCATCCTGCAAAAGGGATGTCTTGTGGCTGTGTGCCAGATGGTTAGTAGCGGGAGAATACTGTAGAACAACGGTGTCTTTTCTTTCTGGTCTTAAAATAAAGAAAAGTGTGTGTTGCTGATGTACTGTCTCTATCTGTAGGATATAATACCTCAACCTTTATTAGACCAGTACTTGTCAATGACCGACCCAGCTCGAGCCCAGACTGTTGATACTGAAATAGCCAAACACTGTGCGTATAGTCTTCCTGGGGTGGCCTTAACACTGGGCAGGCAGAACTGGCACTGCCTGAAAGACACATACGAGACGCTGGCTTCAGATGTACAGGTAAAAAAATAAATAATTTTTTAAAATGATAAATCAGAATTTTGAGTAGCTTTTTTGTTCAGTTTGTTGCACTGAAGTTAAAACGTTGTATACTTTCTTGTAAGGGATTAAATGTGTACTAAAAATAGAAAATTCAAGATCTAAGTAAGAGTTCATAAATAAGATTAACATTTTCTACTGCTATGTAACTAGCCCTGTTTCTTCTGCTCTCAGTCCTCACACAGACGTAGTTCAAAAGCCTCTTTATTTTCCTTACATTGCCTAATCTAGTTCTCTTAAACTGTTTGCAGTGGAAGGTGCGTCGGACGCTAGCTTTCTCCATACATGAGCTAGCGGTTATTCTGGGGGATCAGCTAACAGCTGCTGATCTGGTGCCAATTTTCAATGGATTTTTGAAGGATCTGGATGAAGTGCGTATTGGTGTCCTTAAACATCTGTATGACTTTCTGAAGGTAGGAAAGTGTAACTTAATTTCTCAAGATAAAATTTTTTCTGACTCGATTGTGTTAAGAGGTTTTTTTTAATGAGATGAACAAATATCAATATCCAATTACATGTTTAGTTTTGTGCAATGCTGCAGTTTTGTGTGTGTGGCTATTGCTTTTTTAAGGTCCCTCACTTCTGTTCTATCTCATATCCCAACAAAATTTCAAAACTGAAAACCCTTTGTAACAGCTCCTACCTGTTGTAGAGGAATTAGTATTTTGTGCAGTCTAGCTGGAAAGTTGGACCATTAGCAATTTGTGTTTGGGGCTGAGAGAGAGGAGAGCAGATCCTGGTGGGCTGCTGCATTATAAACACAAATCCTTAGTTTTCAGTTGCTCAGTTTTATGCCCAGAGATGGTGCTTTAAGGGGTATCCTTGCAGGAGTGATGACTTAATCTACTTTTTTGGATGTCAATCTAGTGTGTCCAGACACTCAGCTGATTGTGCGCAATTTTTAGTAAGCATCTTGTGAATGATCACTTGCTTTTGAGTAGAAGAATGCACATAGGTTGGCATAGAGTAATACATCAGAGAACTGCAAGTATTGAATTTTATCAATTTTATACTAGTAATGGTTTTCCTTTAGTTACTTCATGCAGACAAAAGGCGAGAGTATCTTTACCAACTTCAAGAATTTGTGGTGACTGATAACAGCAGGAACTGGAGGTTTCGTTACGAGCTGGCAGAGTATGTAATTTTGTTAACTTTTGATTTTTTAATCCATGTTACTAACTTGGAAATAGGTAATTACATTCAGAAGTTAGCACACCCTAATTAGGAGCTAAAAGATTACAGTCATTCTTCATTAAGGAACTGAACTTAAAAGCCACTGGATGTTGGGGTTTTTTTTTTGGGGGGGGGGGGGGGTGGCGGGGGGGGGAAGGGCTACTAGACCTTTAAGCATGCACTAGTTTTTGGCAAGTTGTGTTGTAATCAGGTGTGACTGAAGTGTCTGTGAATTATACTAAAATGGAGATCTGGCTTGCTTGCAGCCTATGAAATATGATAATCTGATAGGTACTCTTCAGTGAGGTTTCAAATTTTATTCAGTTCTAGACTGCCTTGTAAAAATCAGTGAAATGTGTGTATAAAGTCGTTTTTCTAATGTGTATGAAAGAAAAAACAGTTCTTAAAAAAATCAGTTTATTCATTTGATATTTCCATATGACTGGGTGTGTAATGGAGATGGTGACATCCCACAATTGTTTTTCTACAAGCCCTGTTGATATTTGAAGCACCCAAAGAATGTTCATAGGCATAGTATGCAGCTAAAATCTGGCCTTCATGTTTATCTTGTTGCTTTGTTTGGGCTATTGAGGAGTTACTCTCCCTTTGTCGTTTGGCACAACAAACTAAATCTCACTGCGGTGCAAGAACGTTGTACAGCAGTTCCCTGACATCTAGTGGAGAGCTCTCACTTTGTGGTTGGTTGATGCACTGGCAGTGGTGTGGCTAGGAGTTCTCTGCAGTCCGGAGAGAGAAACTGTTTTCTGCAATGTGGATTTCTAATCTGAAGTAAATCTTTCATTTTTACTTTGTAAGAATGTACAAGATACTGGTCTGAAGTTGCAAAGAAACTTCTGATTGTACTTCTCTTTGTAGCTTTTGTTATTATTTGGGATAATTTTGATTAATTGGTAATTCTAGCTTGGCTAGAAGTTTTGCTTGGACTCTGTGATGGATTAAAGTGTGTACCTCTTTAATATGTGTGTGCACCTGTATAAAATAAGGAGAAGAACAAACTGTTCAAGTGCTTTGTAATACCGTAGTATTACATGTGTTAGAGGTGGTTAGGTGTTAGAGGTGGTATAATCGGAGCGAGTTAGTGTTGCACTTTCTAGAGTTAATCACTTTCTCTGTGTTGCAGGCAGCTGATCCTGATACTGGAACTCTACAATCCCAATGATGTCTATGACTACTTAAGACATATTGCACTAACTCTCTGCTCTGATAAAGTTTCAGAAGTTCGGTGGATCTCCTTCAAACTGGTAGGGGATTTAGTTTACTTCCTGGTAGGAGACGAGGAGAATGGTACTTGAGAGAGATACTTGAAATCACTGTTTTCTTTCAGACAAGTAGGGTGAATACAGATATGTTTTGATAAACATCGTAAGCAATGTGGAAAAAAGTGAAATGAAAACTTTATAAAAGATTTTGACTTGTCAGACTTCCACAGATATTAAAATCTTTCTCTGTTGATTGTATGTGAATGATAAATGTATTTTTAACTGGACGAAAACCAGGATATAGAAGACTGGGGAGACCTTCCTCCAGTTCTGGGGAAAAAAAAAATTTAAAAATTACTGATCTTTCCTCAAAGTTTGATTTAATTTGTTACGAACTTCATCATGCCATCTTCCCATAGATATCCTGAATGAGTAGAAAGATTCTTTCAATCTCTTCTTTTTCTTTGTGATGCCATGGAAAGGGGCATTACGTTAATGGTGGTTTTAATTTTGTGTTTTTTGTTTCACCTGAACAAAGAGCTTTTTTAAAGCTTATGCTTGGAGAAAACCAGAATAAGCACAGTAATTTATTAAATCCTGCAAACACAGCTGATGACTGACACTGAATACAGTTTTTGATATCCCTTTGTAGGATTTAAATGAAATGATGCTTTTTTAACTTTAAGGGCTACAGCTTAAGGCTTGTCTCTTTTTTTTGTCCCCTCCTTTTCCCCTTCCCTCTTCCTTTGCTTCACAGGTTGTAGCCATACTACAGAAGTTCTACACAAACAATGCAAATACATTGGGATTAAATTTCATTAATGAACTGGTAGTGCGGTTTCGTCACTGCTCCAAGTGGGTTGGAAGACAAGCTTTTGCCTTCATCTGTCAGGTTGGAGTGTTCTCTCTCTGTTTCTATGTGTACATTTAATTTTTTATTTTTTTTTAATTCTTTGAGTTTTGTGATTCTGTGGCTTGACTAAAGGCAGTGGCAGAGCTGGTCTGGTCTCAGTACTACCATGTGGCTATCGAGTTTCAAAGCTGTGGTCCTTTTTTTGGACTGTGCCTCCAGCTGAAATAGCTGATCCTTGTACTTTCTGGTATCCTAGCAGCAAACTCAAGAATTAAGTCCTAAACAGAAATGCATTTTGTAACAAACTGACATGCTAGGATAATGGTTCACAAGAGCTCTTCAAACTACCAATGGGTGCTATATGCCAGCAACTATTTCCCTCTTTATTTCCAGTCACCCATCTCCCTCCAAACCAAAAATGCTTATTTCGGTAGGAATGAGGAGCAAGGGTTGAATGTTGAAAGGCAAAGGGGTGATGTCAGGCAAGAGAGCAGTATTTCCTACAGTGTAGTTGAAAGTAAGTTATCTGCTCTTGTTCTTCATCCGAAGATGACCCTGTAGAATAGAAGATGTCTTTTCTTAACGGTATTTCAAAGGTTGTACTTATTTCACCAATGTAGGGTGTGTTTGTTCAGAGCTAAACGCCAGGGTTTTTTTAATAGACAGGCCAAATTAAGGACAAGATGGAAAGGAATGGCAAATAGTCAATTTTTAACATAAATCTTGCTTTCTCGTGTTCTGTGTTTATGCTGTAGGCCGTAGTAGAAGAAGAATGTATGCCTGTCGACCAGTTTGTTGAACACTTACTCCCCAGTCTTTTAAGTCTTGCTTCAGATCCCGTGCCAAACGTAAGGGTTCTGCTCGCCAAGGCTCTAAGGCAGACGTTATTGGAGAAAGGTGTGGTCCTTAATTTCCTTTGAAAGAACTGACATCTCATGAATGCTGTCATTCCTCTGCCAGTGCAGTTGTTTACACATTGGCTCAGCTGGTAAAAGGCTGTTTGGTTCTGTTTATACTGAAAACAAAATTATACGTTGTAGTCTGGGATCCATTCCGAAATCTGAATTTCAATGCAGTATGCTGTAGTGGCTTTTCTGGCCTAGAATATTTGATCGTCACCCCTAAGGGGCGGGAAACGGGCGGCGGCGGTCCGACCGATGTCATACTTCCCCCGCTAGAGGGCAGTGACGTCCTTGTGCGGAACAAGCGGTACTGCAGTTCCGGGGGCGGCTGCAGGTGGTTGTGTTTCCTAGCCAGGGCGTGTATGGGAAATACGTTTTTCTTATCACGTTAAATTGTTTTGATATATTTCAGACCTTTATGTTAACGAAGTAGTCGGCTTTGGGGTCCTTCAGGTGAAGCGTTGTACTTTTTTCTGAAATAGTTTGCTTTGTCGTTTTAGACTTAAGCTAACAGCAGTATTAGGAAAGAATGTAATTTTGTATGCTGCTACAACTTCCTATATTACAACCCCTTAAAAACCAAAAAAATTTAGCAGATCTCTGGTTATTCAAACAAAGATGCATAGAAGTATCCTCTCCTATATTTTTTTCAGAATAAAGTATGGGGAGTATTTTTAAATCATTGTACAGTAGCAGCTTCCTGAGCTTGCTTTTACTTGTTGATACATTACTATTTAGGGCTTAGCAAAAAGAATTTCTCTTAAAAATACTGAAATATCTAATAAGATGAATAAGAAGCTGCGTATTTCTCTTTTTCTGTCAGCTTCTTTAGCTTTCTATAGTTTCCGTTAAGAAGTCTGTACATTGGATGAGCTACCCCCAATGTTTTTGGCATCCTCTGTATTTCTGCACTACTTAGGGCTTATTCTTTTGGCTTTGGTTAAAATTCTATCTTTCTCCTCTTATTCTAGCTTATTTCAAAAGTGTTGGCAATCCTCATCTAGAAGCTGCAGAAGAGACCATTCTAGCCCTGCAGTCTGACAGAGATCAAGATGTGTCCTTCTTTGCCACCATAAAACTAAAACAGGGTAATATGGACAATACTACCATTGAAAAACAAAACTAATGTGTTCTTCCGCAGTAAACACTGAACGTAAAAAATGGTTATTCACCTTATGTTCACAGTTGGTGTAAATAATGTGGATAAATAAGGCTTTTGCTGTCTACTTGAGCTGGAAAGAGTCTATTGAGAAATATTATGATCTTAATTTCATGACTGTTTCATCTACAACAGCGTGTTTGTCTGATATGCATGAGTAATTCCTTTTGTTTCTTTCTTTGTAAATGTGGGTGATTATTCTGATCTCGCCTGCAGTTAAGTATTGTATGGAAAGTCTTACACCATACTTAGTGTTTCAGAGTAATTGGAAATCATATTTCATTTTGTAACAAAACATTTCCAGTAGTAGAGCAGTCTGCTGTAAGCTTAAAATGGTTTCTAAATCTTAAAACCTGATTATAGCAAACTTACATGAAGATACTCTTTCCTCACTTTTATCATAGTTTTTGTATCATTTCAATTATTGCATCTTAACTGAAAAAAGTGTATATATGTGAATAGTTTTGAATTTTAACAAAAAACGATGAAGAACTTAATTGTGTATTGGTGGAAAAAAGCTCAAAAAATTTCATTTTATGAAGAGGCTACTCTGCTAGAATTAAGGCATGGTTCATTTTTGCTTAATACGTGATATTTTTCACAGCACAGAGACCTCAAGTTCTTTGTATATTGTGACTTTTCTATTGATTAGTTATTTCTGAGCTATACTCTTACAGGTGTTAACATGTCTGTTTTCATTACTACTGGCTCTCCCAGTGGTAGGTAGACTATACATTTCCCAAACTGAAAATTGCTCATTCTGCCCTAGCAAAGTTCATTTCACTTAAGGGGTTCAGGTCCTGCAACATGTGCTGTATCCATAGAAAGATATAACAGAATTTTACAGACTTTAAGTTTTTGTTTGTTTGTTTTTACATGCACACCTCATTTAAAAAATACCTTTTAACAGATCTGATGTTCAAATTCTGAACAGCCCGCTACTTTGTTCCTAAGAAACAAAGGACCTCTAAATTCTGAAAAACCCCAAATAATGAGTGTTCAGGGGAAAGGTAGTGAGACAGTTTGCTCTATGACTTCTTTTGATTGTATGGTAAGGTTTGGGGCAAACAACAAATGAAGGTTACTGGGATCCTTAAGCTTAAGTAGGATGTCTTCCGTGTATTTAAACAGGTGTTTCGGAAGAAAGAAAGAATGTACAGATAGAATAACGTTCTGTTAATAAAATCGGATAGCTTCTGACCAGTTTGAAAAATTATAAAACTAATACTTTTTGGTGGATCCTGTCTTCTGTTCTGTCACAAATCTGAGATAATGTGGGGCCTGGGAAAACAAAGTCTTAACTTTTTTAAATTCTGGATTGAAACTTTGTCCTGTTCAATAACTAATGCTTAAATACTAAAGAAATGGTTTCATGTAATAATGGTTACTTTCTCTCTGTGAACACAGTACTTTATCATGAATAGACCCATGTAAATATGTCGTCTTGTTTCAGTATTATACTAATAAGTAGTTCACATGGGTGAATGTTTTAACAGAAATTACTTTTTTCATTTTTGTTTTCTTTTCAATTTGGCTTGTCTGCAATACAGATAGTAGGTTCCTCAGCTGAGTTCTGTGCTTTTTGGAGGGCTCAGTTTTGTATAAGTTTGTTTAACTAGTCTTGTATTATAATATGTACAGTATTTGTAACAAATTGTTTTCTTGTGAGATCACAAAATGCTTTTTGTAAGTTGCAGGCGGAAATGTACCACTGCTATTACAGCAAACAGCATAAACTCTGTAAATTCTGCAACATTCTACATTTCATTTTTTACAATTTTTTTATAATTTGAAACAAACGCTTCTTCAGTACAGACTTTTTATGATTGCAATTTCTTAACAAAGACCCCTCAAGTTATTTTTTTCTAGTTCTAATATCTTTTTCTAATGCTGGCGTTATACTGGTATTTTCTAACAGTACAAATTTTCTAAGGCCTTTCTGGCAAGGTTTTACTTTTTTTTTTAATATCAGTTCATTCAATTTCTCAGCACTGAACAAATTTTAAGTGTGTGTATATGTACGTTTGAAATGTACTGTATATAAATGAAATACTTTGAACGTTAACCCAACCCAGGTTTCTGTCTGTCAGATAAATAGTTACCTGTACTTGCAATAATCCACTGGAAAACACAAGCTTCCATATGTTTTTAGCATGTTTGGTTAGTGTTCACTAAGAGTTTTTAGAATATGTGTAAACGGTAAGTCACCAGCTATAAAAGTTCACTTAAAAAGCTAAACAAAGTTCTTTGTTATTAACAATGTTTTGGTACCTCTCTGGCTCCAGAAATCATGTCTGTTTTAAATGATACGATTTCAGTAGAGTGTTTAAAAACTTGTGTTAAAACTCTACAGTTGCATGCACTAATGGGGCACATCATGGTTTCGGGGTGGGGTTTTCTTGTAGGCAATGTGCAAGTCTGTTAAATGGATTTACCCTCTACAAGGTTTGTCTTTTTTGTTTAGTTTTAAGCTAGAAATTATTTTGGCATGACTAAAGACCACACTTTGTCTTGTACTAGACAAACATATGCAATGATGAGTAAAGCAGTGTATTCACATACAATTCTCTGGGTTGTTTAAATTATGCAAAAATACATATTTTTAAAAGCCAGATGGAGCAAAGTTAGGTAGTTGATCCACTTTCACAATAGCAGGAAGAATATCACTTGTGAACATTTCTAGGTAAGGAACATGAAAATAAGGTTAGTGGGTGCAATATTGCTTGGATGCTATAGGAAATTATCAAGCACTTGTAATCCAAAGCGTGTTAGCCATGTTGTGTAGAATTCAGCCTCACTGGTACCTCCTGTAGGACACAGGCGTGGCGTCGGTCGGGACACGGCCCTAGTGGCGGCTGTGTCTGCACACAGCGCTGTGTAGAACCCGGTGAAGTGGGGGCACTCTGGAAGTGTCGTTCATTTGTCAGAATAGAGAATCTATGTAACTTTCTATTTGTATTTATCTCAATAAATCCTGTGACTGCTTTATAAACCAACTTGTGGTAACTGACTTTTGTCATAGGTGGGATGTGAGCGTATTCTTTTGGTTAATGAAACATCTCCCTAGTGTAAGCACTGTCATCCGTCAAACCAGGGTTGAGTGTGGAATTCGTCATACTGTGTAGTAAAAAAAAAAAATCCATCAGATGTCCGAAGATTTGAAGTATCTCTTCCTGCACTTTTTTCCTTGCAGTGAGCATGCCAAAAGTGCTTCAAAACTAAAATCGTTCTGTCAGAACTGAAACTCTATCAAGAAATGTTTTAAATTAAGAGAACTTGTGTGTGCTGGGTGAGGCTGGCATTCAAATCTTTATCTTAAATCCTTCCCTCACCAAACTTCAGCCTGGAAGGACATTCTGGACTGTTTTTTGGTTTTTTTTTTCAGTGTGGTGTTGCTGTCAGACATCCTACATTAATGAACTCTGTGTAGTTGTTAGGCCTTGGGGGGACAGGGGGAAGGAATAATCAATACCTGGCTGGCTGGTTTTGCTTCTAATTTCAGGAGCCTTCTGTATTTTCTACTGCTGCAATCACCCTTTTGGCTGTTTCAAACGCTCACTGGCTGCTCCATCCTCTGCTCTAGAACTTCTGCCAACAGCTGCAAATGAGTATCTGACCTCCCCTCTCTCTTCTCTGCAGGATTTTAGCTGATGCAAGTGAGGAGTATAAATAGCCCCTGCACCCCTTGGTAAAGCCTACCCACATGCTTTGAGTTAGGGCACAAGACCCCTAAGTAGTAAATTGGAAACATACGATATGATCTTTTTATTTCATGTTAGAGCTCAATCTACATGTTTACGCTAGACTTTAACGAAGAAAATGGGAACATAAAATACAGGCAACTTTGGGTATTGACCTGAGTTATCACTTGGTTTCTCTGCTGCTTGTCTTCCAAGTTTTATGTCATCCTAGTGAAAACCAAAAGACGGGCAGGTACAAAAATCTTTCTGTAATCACTCTAGTGCATTACTTTCTGTGGTGTTCCCTGGTGGGTTCGTATAAGCTGTTACATCACACATGCAGACTGTACTTCTGTGATGTCAGTTTTGGATACTGTAATGTGCTTATGATACGCAGGAGGTCTGTACTTGGAGGGCTTTGATGGTACAAGGACAGTGTCTAGGGGAGGATGGAACCGCTACCAGACCCTAGACCCCTGTCCTCAGGACAATTCCAAGCTTTTTCTAAGAGGTAAGTCTCAGGAACTTTTCCCGGTCAGGAACTACTACACCACCATGCCTTCTTTGCCCCTGCAGACCCTTCATGTCCAGCTCCGTCTAGCTGAAACTAAAGAGATCTTTTCACTGCTTCAATGCCAAAATGACTGACTGTGAAGACGCTTAAGTCCCATTTAGAATTGTTGACTGGGATCCCCCTTCCATCTCCAGGGGCTTCAGTACTTGGATGAAGGTGAGAACCTGAACCAGAAGACATTCCCCCCCTCCTCCACTTTATCTGGTGCTAGCTTATGGACAGAATCACAGAACGGTCGGGGTTGGAAGGGACCTCTGGAGATCATCCAGTCCAACCCCCCTGCCAAAGCAGGGTCACCTAGAGACCATCTTGAGTTTGTGATCCTTTTGAGCCTGATCAGTAAGAAACGTTTCGTTTTTATAGAACAAGTAGTTTTTTGTGGTGCTTTGTTAGAGGGCATGATGCTTTCTTGATCTAGGACTGAAATGTTGTCTCAGCAGAAACATAAGGTACTCCAGCTGATTTGAACTGTAAACCTTCAGGCCTGAACAGATGCGTTCATGAAATACCCTTTGGCACCTTCCATAAAGAACCATTATCTCTGTTGCCCTGGCCAAATTCCAACCTGGCTAATCGCATTCTGTTCTCTGCATTTCCTCGATAACTGCACATGGATACTGCAGAGTTCTTCCTTTCGTTAACTGTTGTGTAGTGTTGCGGTTCATTGGCAAGCAGCTGTTCTGCCTTGTGCCACAAATGGCTTGCGTTTTGCTATTGGGCAAATTGTTCGGTTTGGTTTTCCCCCCATGTTTTGAGTTCCCTGTGTATTAAAGATTCTTCCTACTCAGTATAGAGCGGGAAAGAGAAGATGTGCCACAAAGACAAATGGTCTCCTTTGAAATGAAAGGTGTATTGGCATAAGATCCCCGTTAAAAACCTTGTTGATGCTGTTTATTTTCAAATTTTAAAAGAACTTCTTTTTAAGAAATAACCGTAGAGCTGTTCTAATAATGTGCTTCCACTTAACTAGATGAGAAAACCATGGTGCACTGTGGAAGTTGTAGGCCAACATGGAAATGGTTTGTCAGGAAGAACAGCAGCATGGGGCACCTGAAAATTGTTCCTAAGAGGCCTCTCAGCAACACTTTAGAGCTGATGTGTTTGGGTTTATTACCAAAAAAAATTCCTTCTGGGAAAGAATGTGATGCAGGACTGTTTCCTGAGGCAGCTTGGATTTATGAGTTGTCTGCTGGAAATAAGACCCCGAGTCTCCACTGCTTCCTAAGGAACTTGGGCTTACGTGACCGACGCTGTCTGTCTTTGTCCTCTTTCCTCAAAAGTTCAGATCAGTTTCCAACAAACTTGAGAAGGGGACGGGGATTGCAAAGAGAAACAATTTCTAGAAGACTTCATGGCACTTAATAAGTATGTATGAAAGGAAAACCCAAATTAATGTTCCCTCCAAGGGATGGCTATGAATAAATAACATTAGATAGTAGAGAATCAAGATGGGGCAGAAGAGTAAGAAACAAGCAGGTATTATTTAGCTGATCTTGGAGTGATTTATGCAGTGTGCAAGCATCCCCTAAGTACAGATACGAGACTTTGTTGATAACCTGAAAGGAATCAGACTGCTCTTTTGAAAGAGACTAAAAGATTTGTGTTTGTTCTGCAGCTAGCCCATCTGGGAGTTACAGGGGACTCCACGCCGCATGTGGAGTTACCAGGGCCAGAGCAGAAAAAGGAACGGGTGGCACACGGAGCTTTTGCCAGCCACAGAGGTCATGTTGAAACCGCCAAGTTTCTTCCAAGACGTGGTAATATTCTTAGAACAATTTTTCTCTGGCTGTAACTGCACAGCATACCACCTTCCTGCTTACCCGGGCCATAGAGTTTTACCCAAATGGCCTCGCATATTTTGTATTTGAGGTGGAGAATGTATTCAGCACACTGGTTCTGATGTAGACTTGGAGACAGTAAAAACTGCTGTTCTTGCTAAGTGTAGTGATTTTTGGTGTTAAGAGAAATTCATACTGGAAAACAGGTTTCTGATTTTTTTTTTTTACTTCCCTCTTCGAGTCTCGTTTATTTATTGCCATTTTCTTGTTATCTGGAAATGCTTAATTGTTATCAGCCTTCTGCAGTACTTTATCAGCCACTGAGATGCAAGAAGAGTTGTAAGCACTACTTCTATGGCTCTGACATTTGGGCTTTTTTTGTTGCTTTGCAGCTAAATAAGCTCCTTTCCCCAGAAATCTGCATTTGCACAATGGACGGTCCTTTGGGTCAGCTGAGGTCACTTGATTGTCCTGAATGAAAAGACATTTGTTAATCACTTATTTTTATCCTGGAAAATAAGCGCTGAGGAGGAAATCCCGCTTTGTCTGAGGGTGCTCCCTTCAATCCAGTCTCTTCAGCCTGGCCTCCTCAAAGGTTGTTTCTGTTACAGGATTTTGTTGTCTCCCAGTAAATGAGAGCTCCCAGTGTGAAAATGATGGCAGTGCCTGGCTGCGGCAAAGCTAACAGTGTTCTGCACAGAACAAAAAACATCGAATCGCTAGGTGCGTTTGTTCACAGGGCAGGTTTGTTAATTCCACTGATCAGCCTAAACCAAACTGCATCTGCCTTCAGACAAAAACTGTGCACTGCGGCCCGCAGGTGGCATTGCCTCCTTTCGTACGCCTTGTCACGCAGGACTACCTCTGATTCTTCTCAGGTATGGGTTATGGATTCTAGACCCAGGCTGGGCAGGACTGCCCCCCACGCCACTGCCGGGACTCCCACGCCGGTGGGACTGCCCGGAGCTGCTCGGTAGCTGTGGGCCCGGAGAGCGAGGGACAGACGGCCGTGAGGCTGGCCCGCACGTGGGGCTGGAAGTGGCGCAAAGGCGGCGTGGTTGGCGTGCAGTGGGGCAAGAGGTCCCCTGGCACCGTGCCACCCGCCAGCACTGTCCGTCTGGCCTTGCAGCTGTCTGGTCCCACGTCCTAACATACATACGGACTACCTTGGTTCTGGCAAATTTCAAGAGACAGTCAGTAACTTTCCCAGAGACCCACGCTTCAAGTACAGGTCACTGAGTGGGATTTGTAAGTTTTAGTTATGGAATGAGCTCATGTACTGGTGATGCTGCAGTTAAGATGACGACTAACTTGACAGCAGAGCTCTCAAACACGCTTTTAATTTGTAGCTCAAGTATTTATAACACTGTTCCCTAGCCATTTCGTTACCATGGTTTGTAGGAGAGCCTGAGCCTGTCTGCAAGTTCTCTTTGGAATGCTCCTTGCTAGAGTAATTTCCTAATAGTTGGCAACAGACCAGGGCGATATAGTTTAATGGGTATTTCAGGGGACTGGAAATCCCTAGATCTTTAATCCACTTCTGGCCCTGACTGGTCTTATTGCCTCTGGCAGATCAGCTAAGGGTTACTTTATAAGCAGGGCAATTTGTCTGCCGTGGGAGAGTGCAGGCAAAGTGGACGCGCCTGTAAGCATCTAGCTTACTGCCCAGCGCTTGCTTAGGTCTCCAACATTTTACGCCTCAGGGCTTTGAAGGCTGGGGTTTCCTGAAGCCAGTGATGGGGTGAAGGGACTTGCTTGCCCATCTGCTTTCAAAGTTTCTTAGTATCCCAGATTCCTTAGGTTCTTTAAAAATAAAAATGCTACTTATGGTGCCTTTATGCCTTCATGATCGGTAGAAGGAAGCTGAGCTTCTGCTCTGTTTCCTGAGAGCTTATTAAGGACTCATTGCTCAGTCTTGAGCAGTTTCCATTGCTTTGCTTAAAGAGACATTTTTCCAAAGATCTTGGCACTTAACTTCCAATGAACCACAGAAGAGGTGATTCTCAGTGGGAACTGAGCACTCCCGAGACCTTGGCCCGCTGCCTTTTTCCTTGCAAACCCCCACGCATAGCCAGGAGACTACAAATAACTGACTTGACTGGTTCTTGTTTCCTTCTGTCAGAGCATTTTCTTTAACTGATACCAGGATTGCTACCTAAATATCCAGGTAATTACTGAATTTTGGCCTCAATACTTAAGTTTGTGTTCCCGATCAGTGCCTGGGAGTAGCCATATCCAGAATGTGATAAAAATCAGTGTCCTGTTGTACAGCATTATCTTTTGTGAATAGGTGAAATGAGGATCAGAGAGATGCTGGCTGCAAACTTGGATACCTTTAGTTTATATCCCTTAAGGGAGAGATTGTGGCTAATGATGTGGACTAAGAATTGACTTGAATGCTCTGCTCCCAGCTTGGCTTTGTGTGCGCTGAATGACTGGAGGCAAGTTACGTACATCTAGTCCTGGAGGGAGGGCTGCAAGGCAGGACATGGTAGTACCCAAGCAAGGGTGCCCTATATTCCAGGAAAAAAAACAGGGGATCTGAATAATGTTCCCCTGTATGTTTCTTGTCAGATAGTCCCACCAGAAATACGGAGTGTCGCTCAGGGTAAGCACAGTGAGTGTGACATGGCAGGTATCCAGGCATGTGGCTGCCCAGTGCTGAGACAAATAGTTTAGTGTGTCCAGGGAATTGTTTTCCTGTGCTCACAGTTCTCAGCTTCCTGGAACTAAGTCCCTAAGCCTAGTTTCCATGTTAGTAAAGCTAAAATACTAACCTGGAATGCTTTAAAAATGCAGCTGCATCCCCTAAGCACTTGTCTGCCTCATTCAGGGTGGAGGGTTGGATGGATGCCTAGTCTGAGAGCAGGGCTTTACGCCTTCCTGGGATGTTCCCTGCCACCGGACTATGCACTGTTCTGAGAATGGCATCCGTGAACCGGGAATGGAAGCTGGGAAATGAAAAACACAGATTCCATCTCTAGAGCAATCTAAGAAAAATATCCCTTTACTTCAGCTTTTTTTGTAAACTGAAAGGGCTTTGGGGCGATTGTTTTACTTCTCTGGTGCAATTACTTTCCTTCAGTTCAAAAGGTCACAACCTAAAGGGAGATTCCCTCACTGTTTTGAATAGCCTGAAGTTACACAACAGAAGTTGCAGGAGTGGGGAAACGGCCACAGTCGGCAGGAGCAGGGCCTCCAGAGCGTCCCGCAGGACACGCGTGCCCTCTCGTCCTCGAGTCTGTCTCGTGTTTGCCATTCCTGTATGAAAAGTCACTGTTTGCTTTTCTTGAGCCACGTCTGCTCAGTTGCATCCAGTTGTGAAGGTAAGATACCCAGAGTTTCAAAGGCAGCAGTCCTGTATTCCTTCTGAATTGATATTTGTACTTAAAGTCTCTCAAATCTAAGATGATAAATGCCTCTTATCTTTCAATTCCTTATTTTAATCAAGTTATAAAGCAAGGTCCAGAACTTCAGGCTATGGGAAGTAGCACTTTGGAAGCCACTTACTGTGATTCCAGAGGACATGTAGCAATGCTTACGGATGCCAACATCAGTCTGAACAAATGAGCACAGAATTTCTTCGGTTTGAGGGGACACTTTCATGGTATCATTTAAACAAATTTCACCACAACAGGTTTTACGCTGGTTATTAATTCTATGTGACTTAAATATATAGTTGTTTAACAACTACTTAGGAGAATAAGAAGATCACAAATTTTATCAAAGTGATCAGCAGACAAGATATAAAAAGATGGTGCTTCTGGCATTTTGCTGAGCAGTTGAATATTGCAAGCAGGATTATACAGAAAAGTCCTTGGAAATCCTTTATTCTTTCTTCCTGTTGTCTGTCTAGACTGTCTAATCTGTACCCAAGCTTCTAGAAACAGAGAGAGGATTTGTAGTTGCTTTTAGACGTTATGCAGCGTGCCGCATAGCTCTGGGAAAGAACAGTGAATGTCATATGGAGAGAATGGGGTGACCTCAGGACAAGGATGCCAGGACTGGCAGGAAATTATGTACTATGTGCTCATATAGTTAGGGACAAATATGAAGTATTTTTTGCTGGAAGCTGGAGACTCATCCTTTGGAAAGAACAGGACAGAAGTCACCAATGTGTTGCAGCTGGGAAATGGATTGGTGTGCACCAATCCAAAATTGTATTGGGGCAAACTAGAAGAAGAGAATTGATGGGTGAGAGAAGCCCTGGAACAGTGCGTGCTGTTCCAGTTAGGTGAGAGAGGTGAACTCAAGCTAGAAGAGACTGCTAAATTAACTGGAGGAAGGAAAGAATTCCTCTCCCTGAGAGGGCCAGGAAAGTAGGGCACAGCCAACAGAAAGGACCATGCAAGTGTAGTATTGCTCTTTATCTAAGAAGATAAATGCCAGGGAGGTAAATAAGCTATTTATACTGAAGGAGTCTGCTGGGATACTAAGATGAGAAACAGAATACGTTTTGCAGCTCTTGTTAGGGAGGAGTGGGGCAAAGAGACCTAACCAAACGTGTGTGCCTTTAAGAACGCTGTTGTGTGATATAACAGTCTGGAAAACTGTTTGAATTGCATGGCAGCATTGTGGATGCTGATTTTATTTGTTGCAATATTGTATTTGTTGCTTAGGGTTTCTATTCCAAAGAATAAAAATCAGATGTAGACAAAGCAGGTAATATTGTCTGTCCTAAAGTAAGCAGCTATGTTTTAGCCTGCACCAGAAATAAACATCAGGGGAGACAGCAGACAGAGATGCAGAGCTCAGACGGAAACGTGACTGTTGAGAAAATGAGGCTCTGGATTCCTGAAATCCATTCTCAGCTCTGCTGCTGCATCATATATGATCTTAAGAACTAGGTTTCTGGTTTATATAGTATCAGGAATCCCTGCAAATGTTGTTTCTCTATTGCACTGGTGTGCAAAAGTCTGTTTCTAGAAGGGATGCTGTAATAACAACATTTTTGAAGAAAGGAAACAAACAGGCAAGCAAAGATTTGTGCATTTTGCATTGCAACCATTACTTTCTCTTCTCTAGGCTACAGCACAGGGAAAGGATCAGTCTCCACGAGACTTTAGCAAGGGCTTCTTCATGAATTTTGAGTTCCTCAGATAAAGAAACAAGAGATCATTATGGAGAAGAAAATGCACTAAAAATGCCTTGAATCTAATCATGCTCAGGGCAGGACAAACCTCACAAGAGTCTCCTAATATTAAGAAATCCAGAGCAACTCTTTTGGAAGGACTGTGGATCCCTTGGATGCAAAGGCAGTAACTTAACTAAAGATGACAAGCACAGGAATAATTCATCATACTTTATCAGCTCACCCCCTTTCCTTGCCTGGGCGGACTCCCGGTGTTCCTCACAGCCATCACCCCGACCGCTGCTCCCCCAAAGCCTTGAGAGCACTAAGGCCTAGCACACCTGAAACTGAGACTGCTGCTGTTTAGAAACAGGCACTGTGGCCAGGGAGAGCCTTGGATGTCTCTGAACTGTCAACTTTCGTAGTCTCAAACGTTAATGAAACGTTCCCCAAACATTTCACCTTTCTCTAGAAATGTTTCCAATTTCACCTGAGTTACACCCCAAACTTGCTTATGTTTACTGTGTCCCTCTGAGCTCCTCCCGTATGGATGCTGCAGAAGAGGAAGGCTTGGTGCTGTTGCTAAAAGCGAGATGCTACGAGGACGTGCCTAGTGGTGCATGGATGTATCTATAAAGGAGTAGAAGTACAGCAGAGTCTATGCTGCAGGACGAATTTGCAGGCATCTTGCTGTTTCATATACCATGGCCCGCAGGTGAATGATGTGTCTCCTGTGTAACGGCTGGTACAAGAGCCGTGCTTTGCTTCAGGCAGCAGATAAGCCTCTCCCTCTGCTTCCAATTCGTAGTGCTGGAACTTCTTTGGTATTAAAGTTTCTTTCAATGAAGACAGAGAGTTAATTTCTTTTAAATTTGTGTTATTTATTGGTGGAACTTCCACACCTGTGGGGATATGGGCCCCTCCAGACTCAGGCAACACCTGAGTAGAGTTTTGTGCTCATGTGTTTTATCAACGCTCCTGGAAGCCTAACACTGCTGTTGATCTTGTCTTACTTGTGAAATGTAGCCTACGGCAGACCTCCCTATGGAAATGGAATGTTGAAACTCAAGAGCAAAGACCTGTTGTTACTTTGGCATCACACAAATAACTTGTTAGCTCAGTGAATTTTTAAATAGAAAAAAAGAGCAAGCTTGTTGTTATACCTGTTCCATATTTATCAATAGACAACAGTAGTGCAGAACACTGGGGCAATCATTACATTCATTTCTTAAAGTGAATCAAATGAACAGAAATTGTTAAATGCCAGAGTACAATATAGCTTATAAAACCCAACAGACATCAGGAAACTTGTACTGATTGGGCTCTTAGATGTTGTTTTTCTCTTGCTTAGGAAAGAGAATTGTAGTCAGCTTGCAATCTCCCCGACATTGTTCATGAAGGAAGCAGACAAAAAGTACCAATGAAACAGAAGGGCTGCAATTTAGTTAATTTTATGCAAAACAATCAGCATTCAAACTGGGAGTTACCAAGCAGAAATGTATTGATAGAGAAGCCAAAATATTCTCTGTGCATAAATGGTGAAATATTAAAACAAAATTTCGAAGAGTCTCCTGGAACTCACGTAACTATAGGCCAGAGAAGATGCAAGGGTGACATTTGACACTATCGAAGTCAAGAGGAATTCAGAGAGGCCGTGATGTAATCCCGACACCCTAGGCCATGCCTCTATATGGTATGAACCAGTGCAGCTCTGGTGTGACAGAAGACCTTGTATCAGTAAGGAAAAATAAAGACAACTTTTTCAGACGAGTGATTAGAAGGGACAGTAATTGCTTATAAAAGATGTTTGCAAAGGATCTATGCTCGGGAGAGGGTGGAGAGGGCAGAGCAGTAAGGAGGCAGTAAAGGACAGAGAGAAATGGAAGGAACTGCAGATCAGCTGTGGAATGTAATTACGAAGGTGACAGCTATGTAGGGATCCACTTTCTAGTCCAAATTGGTGATGGTGGATATTGATGTCCCATTTTGCATTTTGGTTGGCATGATAGACTCCTGTTAGCATTGAAGTTAACTAAACGGACACAAAATATTTCTGTACAGAACAACGTGCAGTCCTCTTTCCCAAGCTTCATGTGCCCCACTGAAATTTTCTAATTAACCAGTCTCTGTGCCTCCGATCCCCGAAGGCTCCAGTCCGGTGTGCACAGTCTATCTCTGCCTATAGCAGAACCCGTGTACGCATGATTTCTCTGCCTTCATTTTTTGAATTTGCAGTGTTCCTTGAGTTGTAACCACCAACTGTGTTCAAAGACAACCAGAAGTCAGTCGTGAACCATGTCTGAGGATCATGCTGACCATTAACGTTTAGAAAGGATAGCGGTTTGCAGAAAGAAGCCAAAAACTATTCACTTTCTACTATGCTTCCAGCATCCCGTTTAGGTTGGTTTAATGCCTAAGCTAGGCTGCAATTGAGGTTAGTGCTTTGGTTTTCCTTCAAGTTCCAGTTCCTCATATACTGTTCTGTTTGCAACATTTGCTTGACATGACCGTCCGGTACGGTTTGATGGTGTTTTGCTAGAATTCCTGTGTGTACAGAAGCTAATAAAGGAACTGTCAACTCAGAAAGTCCATCTTAAAATATGGTACTACTGGCTTGGGATAAGACACGCAGAGATCTCTTGCCCAAGCCTCTTCTGTGGAATTTGTGACGCTGTTTCAATTCCTTTGGTTTCCAGTAACCAAACAACCATTGGGGTCAAGCAAAAGTCAAGGTAAAAAATTTCATTGCTGTGAGCCTCCTTACCTCTGAGCTGGCCATATGTTAGAGGAATGATCTGGACTATAGCAGTTGTCTTATATCTCTTGATGAGTGTTTGTATGCATAATTCAAATGTGTATGTGTGTTTGAATTCCAGCTTGTATTGATTGAATTGGTCTCTGATAATAAACAGTATAAATAAATCAGATGGGAGTTAAAGCGTTGATGTGCTGTATGGGGGAAAAAATTAAAATCAGTGCAGTGACCTTGAGCAGAATGTAATTTCAAAAGTGCCTTAAATATGCTGATGACATAAAATAAGGCTGAGGAAGCTGGAGGGGCAGGAGGGTAGGGGACAGAGAAACAAAACAGACTCACTCAAAATGATGTGGATTTATCAGGATTACAGGCAGATAAGTGGCTTATGCAGTTCATTGTAGAGAAGTGTGAGGTAATGAGGCCAGGGACCAAAAGTAATCAGACTCCAGTCGGCGTGAGAGCAGTGCGGAATACAGATCAGAGCACAGCGAAAAGGGCACATGCAGCACTGGGGGAAGACTCGTCTAAAGTGAAGAGCTGTCTTGATGCTGCTCTTCTTACAGAGCTCGGCTCTACGGCTGCACTCACTGCGTGGCTGGGAAACGGCTGGTCCTCCTGAAGAGGGTCCTGCTCAGCACTGTCAATCCATGAACAGCCTTGTAAATGAGAGCTGGGTTTAAAATGACCTTTCTCTTCTAAGATGTCCAAATACAGTTGTACCTCTTTCTGGGAGCAAACCAAGTAAAGCAAAGAGGAAGATGGTGGGAATATAGCCATGCCAGCACGAATTAGAGGGACAGAGTCAGGCCTTATCTATGCGTGTAAAAACACGCAGGAATCCTTTCATGCTGGTTTGACCAAGCAGAAATCCTTCAGAGGCTATAAGATGCATGTCTGATAGTTGCAGATGAATAGAGCAGAATCCAGCTTTTGATGTTACAGGAAACATGATCTGTAACTGAGCTGCCTAGTAGTCCATCACACTGACTTTAGACTAGAAAAATAAAGAAATGTTTTGTTTCGGACTAATGAGCACCCTGCTGGGCCACAGTAAAGCAAAGAGAAATTGGTGAATCTTTCCAGTTGGCTAATCTGGAAGTAGATTCCATGGTTTTGAAAGTACTTGTTTTCTTCTGGTTTTCTTTCCTTCTTTTTAGTTCTGATGTCTATTTTCATTTTTTTAATGTGTCATTTGTCCCCTCGATTGTAAGCTTTAGATTTTTCCCAGTTGTGGCCAAGTAGCTTTTGAAACCCAATCAAAGGCAGAAATAATAAAAGGAGAGTGCTCTGCATTTAAGTCTGTTGTTGTCCTTGCAGCTTTCTTCATTCTGTTAGATAACATATTAACCACCGCTGTTTAAAAGTGCTTTTGCAAACTTGACCCATGTCTCTAAACATCATTTTTACACTTATTTTTCACAAAAAATCAGACATTTGAAAATATAATCTTTCTGTCTTACCTTTTACTGCCCCAATTTCATTTATGTCCAGAAAGATTAAATGATAACCTGATCTCATACCCTAATCCTTATATCCTATCAGAATTGAGTCATGAATGGGGAGTGGTGAAAGAATCCTCGGGGAAATGAGAGGTGCATTTGGAATTTTTCCTTTTCTGAGTCTCTTCAGGCTTTTGTGGCCTCTGATTAACGTGCTGCCCAGTTCAACGTTCCTGCCTGGGATACTGGAAGCATACTGGATGCACTTTGAGATGCCCCACCCAGAGAAGTATATCTCCCTATGGTAACTTATGTTGTAATAATAATAAAGAAAGATGACCTCCATGTACTTGTACCCCATGTTTCTGTTCTCCATTGATTCTCCATGGCAAATGGTCAGTGTTAGTTAGAATCTGCATCCTCAGAGTTCTGTTGTCAGTTTGGGCTGTTGTCACACACTTAGCTAATACCCTCCAGTAATTTTATTTCTTATTCACATGCACACTTAATGTCCTTAATCATTAGGCTGAAAAATGTTAACCTTGTCATAGTTAGTGACTGGAAGCAGAAAAGTCCATTTAATTCTCAGGGGAATGAATTCTAATTTTCTGCTTGTCAGAAAGTGACATTTTACATATTTTTCTCTTTTTTTCCCACCAGTTTAGTGCTAAATTTAAATGTGTGTGTCATAGGAATAGACCTTTTGTCTGTGTTAAACACCCCAAAAGCCTTGGCGGGTATCCCACGTATAAGACTCTTGACCAATAGCTGCTGCTAGACCTCATTTCATGCACTGAAGAGAATGGGAGGTGAGAATGGAAAGTAAGAGGTCACTGCAGAGGCCACATTAGCATTGCACGTCAGAATGCATATTTTTTTTCCCTAGAAAACATGGATGAAAAGCAGCTCATCTGGAATAAAATATCCAATGAAAAAAACAAATTATGTTAATCAAGCAGGCTAGTATTAATATTTGTCATTAAGATGTGACACCTTCTATTTAATGTCACAAACTACTGGGAGCCTTTGAAAAATGTACTGGTTGGAAGGCAAGTTGTCTGCAGCCACTGAATTTACTGTTCTATGAAAGGGAATAACTTGTGTTTTGAAAAATAGATGGCATTTATGGCAAAGAGAAATAATCCTCCCACAGATTATAGCTGTTCACTGCTTTGTTGTGCTGGTGGTCTTATCTCATCAGTGGATATTTTATAAGGGTTTGAGGTTTTTTTTTATACATTTCCATCAGGCTGTTCTGAGGAAGACATTGTGTGCTGGGAGCTGGATGTATTTTGAGAAAGAGATGCCACTACAAAGAACTCTCAAAGTCTAAATTGCAAAGACGGATGAAGTAAAAATGAGGGATGGTTATTTTGCTTTTTACAGATGGGAACTGAAGCAGGGGAGAGTGACTGTTGTGGCCAAAGTCACCCTGGGAGTCCATGGAATTGCATCCTGATCTTTGAAGTCCAATTCCAGCACCTTTACCGTATATTGTCTTTCTGCTCCCTTGCTGCTGAATGTAGATTTAATATGCACATGTGTAATGAGCCAAACATGTTCTGCATATGTTTAGCCAAATTCTGACCTTAGGGACATGAGGCAAGCTCTCCCTGATCTAGTTAGGAGTGCTTTCATGCCTGGGCTCAACCCAAGGAGTGCAAGACAGTGTTGGCATTTAGTTTATGAAACTAAAGCCCCTCCTGGTTTTGAAGTTCGATTCATCTGCCTGTTTGGTGTTTTAGCAAACTCGAAATTCTCTGTGAGCTCTCGAGCAGAGGTAGCAGGCCAGTGGGTAATAAGCTGCATGGCTGGTTGTCTGACCTCTTGTATTGTTTGCGCACCAGACGCTGATTAATGATTAGCATGTAACAAACTAATAAATCAATACCACAAACAAATAAACCATCCATTACAGTGGCCTCTTAAGTCTCTCTCCTCTGGGAGAGGAGAGACTTGCTGGCATTACATTCTTCAGTGTATGTAAATGCCTCTGGACTATGTGCTATCTTGGCACCTTGCAGATATGACATACAGATGAGATTAATTACATTCCATAGGGAATTTGATATGTGCTGAAAAAACAGTTGAAGTTTTTTGCTTATTTTTGTTCTATGCAGATGTTCTTGAAGGGAAGGGTGAGTGGTGAGCACAGTAAATGTGGGCTCAGGAGGAACAAGTTCCATATGCTGTCTTCCTGTACAGCCCTGGCATCTTGCCTTGAAGGGTTTATCCACGCTAACTAATTTCAGACGACTAACTTTGAAGTCTAAAGATAAGACTTCATTGCCCAAGCTCCCTCTGTAGCTTTGTGGAGAAAGCAAGGATCCTGTAGTGTGTCATTTAAAGGTCTGAATTTGGACCCCAGTCCTGAATCATGATCAGAGAACTGTAAAATTAATCCATGTGAAATATCAAACATCACTGACCTTAGTCTCTCTGAGCCAGAATCAAGCAACAAATTGAGTTACTGTGTTGTCATCAATAGGCTGTTAGAAGCACAAAATCTTTTGTGCATCTGGCCTTATTTTTCAGAAATAGAAACCATTTAAAGGTGTTGTGGTACATTATGGAATACAGCTAATTAATACCCTTGTAACAATCAAAGAGAGATTCAGACAGAATTCAGAGGTGGTTTCTGAATCTGAGCAAACATCTCCAAATCCAGAATGGGACAGGGGAGTAAATAAATTCCTGATTGGCCCGACTGATTTTTCCATTCTCCTTACATAGGAAGCATGTATGTACTTCAGTGCAGTTCTTTGGGCATGATTTATATATTCCAATAAATAACAAGTATATGTGTGCATAATTAGAAGAGTCGATAAAGAAAAGCAGTTGATGAAATTGAATTATGCATAATAAAGCTGTAATTTTACAGAGAAGTCTGTAGTCATCAGGAGAGAAAGTGAAGCTTGCTTGTTTTATTAGTGTTGTGAGAGACTTAAGCTGGAACCACACTCTTAAAAGCTTTAATATTTTATGATGTCTCATTATATTACGAAGAACTTATTTTCTAACTCTTTATTTCACCCATTTGTGGGCCTTTTCTAAAGCAACATATCCTGCCCTGCACTCTCATCTTACTGGCTTCCTATCCTTTTATGCTATTCCAGCTCTGCAGGCCCTGGGTCAACTGTTGTCTAGGCTTAATTTAAGGAGTACGTGTGATTAAATATGGCTGTAAATCTGTTATCTGCATTTTGGACAGATATGATCCTGCCTCATGTGGCAACTTGATTAGAGGATCTGGGAGTCAGCTGAAGTCTAAACTCAGAACTGTTTCTTAGAAGCACAGACCTGGGGAGGTTCACAATCCAGTCCAGCCCTGCCAGATAGTAGGTCTGATGTATTTTATGTCAGGTATCCAAAACCCAGCAGGTTTAGGTGACACCAGATGAACAAAACAACCTTTTGGAACCTGAGGTACAGGACAAACTCTGCAAACTGCCTGTCACCTGGCCTTATGGGGGCCGTTCAGTAGGCATAGGCTTACAAGACAACAGTGTCTATTTATGTACTTTTTCCCATTAAAAAATGTGAAAATTGTCAGTACAGAGCCCTTCTTCAAAACAGAAAGAGATTTGGCTCACTAGGTTTGAAGACCCTTTCTCATATTCGGATGCATTTGTCGCATCCATGACTGCTATCTGCATGTGCGTTATTCAGCTCCAGAACAACTATAGCAACACTGCCAAATACACACATGAAACGAATATAAAATACATTCCAAAATAATTACAGTATTTATGTAATTTGGTGTCTTCTGTGTTCCACAAAACCTCAACAGATTGTTAACTCCAGCAGAACCAGTAAGCCGATAGGTGCATGCAGCAGTACAGAGTCTGGGTCCCCAGCAGAAAACGGTATGAGCAGAACCAGTCTGGTAATGCCTGTCACTATTAACAGTTAATGGCTGATTAGCAGTGACTCCAACAGTGCAAATGAAAGGAGAATTAAAAGCAGATTTAGGCAATCCTTTCTCCTTCTTGAGTCCTTAAAGTAAAATACTGCACAAATGCATAAGGGACATTTTAATTATGATTTGCTGAGTAGGAAGAAGATTGTTCCCTCTCAAGTTAAGTAACACTGACCCAAGGTGAAGGAGTTAGTCTTGAGTTGTCCATTGCTATCCACAATCCCATTAAAATGCTTATTTTCTCAGCATTCCTACATTAAACAAATAGAAGGACAAACAAACGTGGTGAAAAACCTGTTTTGGTCAGAACTATGGTGAAAGCTGGTGAAACTTTTCTTGTTTGCATATAAGTAACTCAAGTTATTAAGGACACGGCTTCTAAGAGAATAAAAATATCAGCAGTGCTCCTTGAGAGCTGAGTTATGGTCTAGTTTGCACTGCAATGCGCTCCCTTTACCCTGGCACGGTGCCCTGGTCAGAGCTGGCTCAAGACCCCCCAGAAGTGCAGGCTCAAGTGAATTTTCCCACTTTAAAGATTCAGGGCCCATCTCCTTGTGCTCTGAGCTGCAGGGAAAGA
>NW_009633487.1:42492-48918 GCF_000690535.1 Cariama cristata
TCAGGTTTCTCCCTCCTCCCAGCCCCTGGCCCAGCAGCTCCACTGCTCATACACCCTCATTTTTCCTCGGACAGGAGCAGCCGGACTTCTCAGGACTGGCGCTTAAGCAAGAAGGGCTATTCTGTTGTCCCTAAGGATGTGCTGCCACAGAGAACTCCCAACTTTGCCTGTGACCACAGCCAGGAAGGGAATGAGGTGGAGGAGAACGTCTCTCTGCCCAAGTGAACCAGTAAACAGTGTCCCTCCATGCTTTCTCTTCAGTCTGTCAGCTGTATCTTGGCTTCTGCTAAGAGACTGTAAATATGTGAGTTTTGTTCATTAAGCAAGTATAATGCTAAGATGGAAGCTGCAATGCACGTGATGGGGAGCACAAGAAATTACTACAGCTTTCATTTAAACAAAGAACACGACTGTGCTCTGGCAATAAGAGCATAATGGCTGCTTAATTTTTCCAGACAGGGACTGTAGCTCACTGGGGTTTTTTGGGCTCTTGCTTTGTTTTTGATTTTGCTCCAGCTTTTAAGGATGAGAATGTTGTGTCTGACGCGTGTCAGCAAGCAAAGGAGATTCACTAGCATAGCTGGGTTCATCTTGCTCCCCGGTGAGGAATAAAAGCATTAACCGTCTCTCACTTCAGGAGGAGAAGGGGGGGCTGTTTTCAGCCTGCGAGAAGTGAGAAGGCATTGTCGGGTTTAGGTCAGGCTGGAGCACAGGGCTGCGCGGCGGTCTCAGCGGGACAGATGAGCTGGGTGTCACACGGCAGCCTGGAGGCATCATTCGGAAAAAGCAAGAGACAGAAGTGTGTGTGGGGGTGAAAGCTGCCGTGCCTTGTTTTGGTGCAAGGCTGTTCTCTACAACAATGATCTTTCTGGAAAGCAGACTCAGAAAAATTGATCAAATAAAGAGCCTTTATCAAGGAAGCAGAGAGAGAAAATGGCCACTTCTACATCCCCTGTATTAGAACTCTAAATAATGCTGTTATCGGCGCTGTTAAAAACACTGCTTAACCAGAGTCCTGCCTGGCCGCATTTAATCCCACCCTGTCACCTGCAAGGCCTGATCCTGCGGCCAGTTGCACCCAGGGAAGCTGGTGTCAGCAGAGCCACCCGACAGAAAAGGACCGAGCAGGGAGCAATGAAGATTCTGTTCCGTTTACCTCTTCATGGTCGCATCTGTATTTGTGCTTTGAAGTTCTCACGTTTATTTCAATCTCTAGTGAATCTTTAGTTTATTTCACTTCTTTAGTGAAGCAGATAAAGCATGGAGGGGGAAAATATGAGGGAAAAGGCCAAATTCAAAGTTGAATCAGACTTGGGCAACATGACACAACCTGAGACCACAAGGTGTAATTTACATTAATAAAAACACATTGTACTGACTAACCGCTTCCAAATTTCAGCCAGATTTCAACATAGCTGTGTAACTGCAGTGTGCACCTCACCTAAACCAGGATGCATAAGGTTATCACATGATAAACAACAGAGCGTGGAATAGAGACTTAGTGAGCTGCCTCACAATAAAAATGGTAAAACTGCATCTCCATTGTTATCATTCATTTTGTGGACTCCAGGTTTACTGATGTAATCCCTTCTCTCCATTCCAAAACAATTAAATAATAAATACAAACTTCAAGATCCCTAACACAGTAGCTTGCCTCATGATTGCAATAAGTGTGCAATGGGCATTGAATGGCAATGGATTTAAAGTCCTTTGACTTAGGGTGAATTCAGAGCAAGCCTTAGCAATTTCGCTTGAGTAAACTTCAGTTTTTGGTGGTTTCTCATCTAACGTTTGGATAGACATCCAAGTATTTTTGGGTGCCATAGGGCTTTAGATATGTTTCAATATGGTTTGTAGTGCAACACTGAAAATGCCTGAGGAATATGTAAGGAACCCGGGGATGCTGCTGTCTTCTGAGTCTTACCGAGACATAGGAAGGTAGAACTGGAAGGAATTTCGAATGATCTTCCATTTTAGCCCTCTGCCTGTGGGAGCATCAGCTTACACCTGTACCATGTAATATCTTTATGCTGATTATTTTTAAAAGTAAAACTAGTATTTGAAATTTATTTATTTATTATGGATCATTTGGAATTGTGGAGAAATGAAGCAAAAACTTCATCAGAGTTTTCTTAGTTTGTTACCAGGAAATTAAGAACTTAATATTTATTGAAATAAAAAAAAGAAACGCACCACCCTTGCATGAAACACAGTTACCTTTTTCTTAACTATCATTAAAAACCTGAGCTTTTTGTTACTGACACAAGTCAGGAGTAATAAACTTAAATGATACAAAAGATATGACAGGTAATTATCCTCAGAGATATTCTCTAAAAAAGATACTTTAATGTATTGTACTATAATGTATGTAGCACATCTCTTCCATAAAATGTAACCTCTATTACGCATTTCCAAAGAGCAGGAAGTGTGCTTACTCTAAGCTCAGATTCTTCATATGTTCTCGTCTCTTAAAAAAAAAGCACCAAGAAGTAACAACCAGCCTTTGATCTCTAATTTCCTGTGCTGTTGCTAAACACACAGTAGGTTTTTTTTGTACTTTTATAAGGTGTACTAAGGTTTGACATGCTTTCAACTCGTTAAATAACAGTTTGATGGGATGTGAAAACCACAGGAGTCAGGAAGAAGGGAATAGTCTGTGAGTGGGCCTGATCTGTCTTGCTACACTGACGTGGTATCAAGGGGAACTAAATACAACACGTTTAGGAACCTAATTGAAGAAGTGACCTGGGTTGGGCTTCACATGGGAGTAGAGATTTCTGGTCTGGTTGCCAATGACTATGCTAGACTACTGTTTGTTGCCTTGGTATTTTGTAGAATATGGAAGAAACCACAAAGAATCCTTCACTGAAAGGGGGAAATCGTGTGTGAATGGAGAGCCTTAGGTCTCTAAAAAGAAAAAAAAAAATCTACCTCCTCTGTTTTGTATGGTAAATGATCTCAGAATTAAAGTTACTTCAGGCTGACAGAGTAGCCAATAGCAGGAACTGGAGATAGTAATTTTTGCACGAACTTAGGACTGGATATCCATTAGGATGGTCACTGCATGTAACTTTGTAGGAATGTCTCATGCAGAATGGTGATTAGATTTATTCTCCCAGCAGCCACCTTTTACTGTAGCTAGATCAATTGGCTATGCACATGCTGTGGTTGCTTTTCATTTTGCTTCTTTCAAAATGTACAGAAATACTTGCATGGTGACTGCAATTTGAGTAGCGCTACTTATTCAGAATTATCATTTCACTATCATCTAATCAAAAATCTTTATTCTCTGTTGCAAAATGCATTTTAAATAAAAATCTTTCAACTCTGAGCTCCTGGTAAAATATCTTATATTAATGAAATTATAAATAGCAAGTGCCAGTTCTATGCCAGTTCTAACAACATAGAAAAGAACACATTGTGAAGGAAAACGCACCAGGTTTTTGTCACCCAATTTTGTTGTTTACAAAGCAAGTGCTTGTGAGAAAGATAATTCTGATTTCATAGTTCTTCAGCTTAAATACAACTGTCATTTAAGCCTCTACTATTATTTCATCTCACACCCAGGAAAGTATATGCAGGCACACAGCCATGGTGGCAAAAGATGTATAGCTGACCTATTTTCATGTCTTGCTGTGGTGACCGTGTATCAAATACAGTAAATTTTTTGCATATGCAATTCTGAAAGCACAATCCATAGTTCCTCTTTAAAATGAGCCTGTTGCCAAAGAACTAGTTTATCTGAAAACAACAGTCAAAAGACAAGATGGCTTCAGTTTTCTGAAAAATTTTAGTCAACTAAAGAGGAATTGATATGTATACCACTTTGCTAACGTGAACCTTAGACCACCAAAAGCTTTACGAAAGACTACACCAAATGAAATTTAGATTGAAGCATAGAAGACATTGAAATACACTTGATCTTTTTTTCAAATTTTGGTTAAAAATAACTGCATGAATTTTTATATATGTTTAGAAAAATTCCATTCCGCTCTGACTTGCACAGAAGCACAGGTCTAAGATGTTTGTATAGAATTAAAATTGTCTTGACCTTTGCTGCATTTTTGAAGTGATTTAATTTTGTTTTGAAGCATTTCCCCAGTGTGTGTACTGAGTTTACTAACACTGTCCTGACCTTGGAGATGGTGTGATATTTTACGGTGTGCAGTGACATTTATGTGCCCAACTTGGCTCCAATAAATAGGTTAATTTCTGCAAATTAAATGCCAGGTTTGAAACATTAAAAGGCAATTTAATAATTCTGTATCGGCCTTTTGGATTCACAACTGGGGCAGCTGACTGGGCAGTCCTTTGTCAGCTGCAAATCCACAACTTGTACACAACTTTTTTCAGGTATAAAGGGTCAAACTAAAAGTGTTGGGAAAAGAAATAGTCAGGTTTATAGTTTCATGTATTCTTGAACACCAAAACCTCAAATACATGGATCAATTAACAACTGACAGATTTATGCTAGAGGAATGAGTTCAAATTTTAGACAATACTCCTTGCACATTCCAAATTAGCCCGTATCGAAGTATCTCCTGAAGTAAAGGTACCTCAAATGATGGAAAATATAATTAAAAAATCTAACTGTTAGTAAGGAGTTAATATTCAGACATTGGGAATAAGACTCAGAAATGTCCAACTGTAGGTGCTGGACAAAGAATTTATTTTGGTTTTCAAAATCAAACCATGACTCATATGGATTTGGATTTCACTTCATACAAACATCTACTGGATATTAAGTGCCAGCTTTGGTTCTTTAATATAACATTTTTTTTTAAAACAGTAGTCTTGAAGCTCCCCTTTAATTTGGCCTGAATTAATGTAATTTTGTTGCTATTAAATTACATATTAATCTTTACTATACCTGTTTATATAAATCAGACAAGAATAAGAGGATCTATACATGACCTTAAAATAAACCAAAGAACCATGTAATTAAAATAAATAGGATACAAACCTAGCAATGACAAGAAAGCACACTGATTTAAAATAGTTCTTACAATTATCTTGCTTGTGTAAAGAACAGTTTACACATGTTATAGTTAGTAGCTAAACTGCAATTTAGCTTAAATTTCCAGTCTGATTCCAAGTTATTCTTTATTCTGGTTTTTAAGTAATGTGTCTGAAGTTACTTCTGCTATGGATTCTCATTCTTAGGTAATCTTTCCAAAGGATATGAGTCACTTCTCCATTATTTTTAAGGAATACGGAAAAAGTAAAATATTATTTTGTGCGCATTTGGAACTGGATGTAAAAAAAAAAAGGTGGGATGTTGATCATTGTGAGTCATTTCTTGGGAAGAAGGAAAGAACAAACACTAGCTGCTGACCTACTGCTATGAAAGCCAAGGACTTACTGCTGACTCAAGAAGTAGATATTGACAGATGCAGAATACAAAGGAGATCTTGCAGCAGGATTAGAGAGTAGAGTCTTTCCTCTTTAAGTAATAAGGAGTTATAAGGAGCTGCCTGTGCCGATTTCTTGGAGGCTGTTATTTGTTTAAACAATCTTCTAGTTTAAACATGGTAGCCAATTAGAACTATATTCTGCAAATACTTGCTGCAACTAAATGAGTTTCCTTCTGCGTTTCCGAAAGTCCTGGCAAATCTTCCGGTAGGCACTGAAGTGCAAGACTGAGCTCCATAGCACTGAGGTGGCTACACCAGTAATTCCCAGTGCAATCCCCTACTGTTTCTCAGTCTTTCACCAGTCCTGATTGGTATGAATATTGATATAAACAAAACTGAAGCAACATAATTGAAAAAAACCTGTTTTGATACAAAATCCAAAAATTTTGTGTCACTGTGGCCTTTGTATACTTTATTTATACCAATCAAGCAGCTGCACTGGGAACTGCTCAATTACTTATGTATGCAACTACATAAAATACCTGTAAAGCATGCACAACACAAAAGATAATGCATTTAATAATTATGACTTAACTATACTTATGATTTGCTTGTTTTTTTCAAGCTGCAGTGGACACGCTATGATGAAGCCTGATAATGGTCTTTTCTGCAGGTGTTTTTAATTTGTTTGCTTGTTTTTTGTTGTGTTTTGGTTTTTAATGAGGAAAGCTTCTTTCCAAATGCAAGGATGCAGTTCCATGGCAGCTTGAGCCAATTTAAGTCACGTCTGCTACTCTTCTCTGCTTTTTCTCATTCTCTTTCTGTACAAAAGAGATGTTTTTCTGCTAGCACAGGCACTTGAGCAACTCAGAGCTGCCAGCTCAGAGTGCTCATTGAAAACTAATTCTAAATACAGGTTCCAATACTGGTAAGTGATCAATTGGGAATGTGCAGCAGGGTAGGATTGTCAGGAACATGGCAGTCTGTATTTATGTTTGAAAAAGCTGCTGTGAAACTGAGTCTTTCATGGAGAAACAATTACAAAAATCACAGAATCAGTTTGGTTGGAAGA
>NW_009633488.1:0-33724 GCF_000690535.1 Cariama cristata
AACCCTCATTCCCTGTCCCCCTGTGCTGCCGGTGGGAAGGAGGTGGAAAATTAGGGAATAAATTTGAGCCTGGGAAGAAAGGAGGGGTGAGGGCAAGGTGTTTTAAGATTTGTTTTTTATCTTCTCATGACTCTACTCTGACTTGATTGGTAATAAATTAAACTGATTTCCCCAAGTCAAGTCTGTTTTGCCTGTGATGATAATTGGTGAGTGATCTCTCCCTGTCCTTATCTCAACCCACGAGCCTTTCATTGTATTTCTCTGCTCTGTCGAGTTGAGGAGGGGAGTGAGAGAGCAGCTTGGTGGGTACCAGATGTCCAGCCAGGGTCAACCCACCACATATGTATACAGCCATAAGGCAGTACTACTTCCAGCAAGATTTACTCATGTGCTTTGTTCCCATTGCCTAAAAACCTGGCAGGAAAACAGATGTGCTGTTTTACAAACAACTTTTAGAAGCTGCTACAATCAGATTTGCAAAAAAAAAAAAAAAAAAAAAAGGTATAGTATTTTCTGCATAATATCTTATACAGAGGCTCTCAAATATTCTTGCAAGTAGCATGCAATTCTGCAGCACTTTGCTGTCCAGTGGTACTTGCTGAGAAGAGATGAGGTACTGATAGGTTGGATGATGTCATATCAGCCAAACAGAAAGTGGAGCAACTGATGGAAAAAGACAGCAATGAGATAGCTGAGCTCTAACCAGGCACTTCTGTTCAGTGTATGCATGCATAGAAACACAACAGCCAAAGTGAAGTGAAACGGGTAGGAATTTTTTAATTGACTTCCCTAGGCATTGCATTAGGCTGTGAGTAGTGAAGGCTAATACTTTCACAGTTCCTAACTGAAGTACAAAACAAACCTGAATCTGGGTACCCCTTTCTTCTAATCTTATTGTGGCCATTTCTAAGAGTATTTAATGCAAAATCCTCCTTGCATGTCTTCCAGTGTTGCTCCTTGACGTCCTACCTATGTCCCTTGTCCCATAGGAGGCTCTCAGAGGCAGGCCCAAGCATCCCCATGTGAACTGAACATCTGAAAGCACCTCTTTTTAGTGAGGATATGCTTGTAGTTAAGCTTTCAGTTGATGGACCTGACACAGATGTAAGAGCAGGCAGCGATGAAATCTACAGAGCTGCATGCAGACACAGCCTCCTGAAGAGGGCTGTTCGCAGCTGCAGTAAGAGCACGAGTGCTGTTTTGACCAGTTCTGCTGCTGCCTTTCAAAGGCAGGAGGATGTCTGTAGCCTTTGGGCTGCTTCCATCCCAGCAAACAGAGCAAGTCCTGTGTGTCAGGTGTTGATGCCAAGGCTTGCATTATTCACACCATGGCTGAACTGGACTCAGCGCAGCCAGGCTTCTCAGCCAAAAGTATGAGACACCAGGAGAAAGAGACATAAAAGCTATTTCTAGAATAACTTGAGTTCTTCCAGCTGTATCAAGAAGATAAAACCTCTGAAAGCACATCTTGCAAAAATGCCTTCTTCAGTAGGCATTTAGATGAGTATTGTGTTGGCTAATTTCCATTATTGTAAAACCTCGTACCAGTAACCCTCGCCTTTTATCTCTTAGGCTGATTATAAGTGGCAGCTTCACTTAATGTATGACAGTATAACTGGAAAAAGACAGTCATGTATTTTACAGTCTTGAAAACGTGCCAGAGCTTTTATATATTCACTGACAGTCAGAGTTCAAAGGTGATGACAATATCATGCTTGGATATACTGAGAGTCAATCATCATCTGATCTGAACTGAAAAACAAATGCCAGGAAGAGTGTGTAGGGGGAGCTCAGTTCTGAGCTGGTATGTGTGGTACATGCCTTAATCCCAGCACCTGTGATAAATGCTATCCAGCATTAGCAGGTGGAATTAAACTTGGCTTGCAGAGGGCATCAGTGGATACAAATCTGGGAATCTCTTAACTATTTCCTGGGGAAGGGCCTGACTTTCAGAGTGTGAACTGCTTCAGGTGTCAGCCTCTCGGACACAGGAGGGCCACCCAAGAGAACAAAATGCGAAAGGAAGTAATTATTCTTTCTTCTTTTCTTTTTTTGTTGCTCAATCCATTAAGTCTCCCTAATACGATTTTAGGCCAGTAATTACTTTGGTAGAATAGTCAGTTTATTCTGTACTTTTCACCTATATCCACCAACATATCCAAAGTTTTGGTTGCTTTTGGCAATCTTCCTGACATGGCATACCACAACAGCCTCCTCCATCATACAGCTAAAACTGGGGGCAGTTTGCTTTATAAGGCTTTTTAACCCAAGACAAGAAGCTTTCGGGAAGAAACTGAACATTGCACAGAAATGCAGAGTCCACAGCTTCATCTAACATTTTCTAAAGCTCTAGGAGGCCAATTCTGGGTCAACACTTTCACTTACCAGGAAATCGCCACCTAAATAAATCCAGGAACTCCTAGTTGCATAACCTGACTCTTGCATGCTGTTAGGTCAGATTCCTCCCCAGACTTTGGCCAGTCAAGACCACTAGAAAGCAATGCAATCACTTAGAAATCTATTTTAACTCCTAATGTGTTGGTTTCTGATATACCAATACTCGGGGGAGTGGGGGTGGAGGAGGAATGTTTCTTTCTGCATCCCTCTTCCTACGCTTTTTTCCAGGTTAAAAAAATTGTATTAAAGTACATTTGGTGACTCTCCCTGTGTCATTACTCACCTAAACCATCGGACCGGGTTTTTTAAAGCCTTCTACAATAGTTGCGTGCCCAGGACTCCCATCATGCCCAGGACTCCCATTGATTTGTGGAGGGAGAGACAAGGACCTGTGCTGACCCAGAAAATCATGGCCCTCTGCTCTGAAAAATTAAACTCACAGGCATTTCAAATATTTTTTTTTAGCCACAGGCTACAGTGTGTATAAATATGCATGTGTACAAACGAAGCACAGTAGTAACGCAGTAGTGCAGCAACAAGATCATTGTTTAAAGAACTTTTTGGGGCAAAGACCTATTGGACATGTTACTAATTAAGGTATCTCTTGCAGCAATACAGTGGCACTACTGGAGAAGACATTATCAGATGGCTCAGCATACTCTTCAAGTCAGACTTTGGAGCATAATCTATAGGTTTTAAAACTGCTCTCATAGAATCACAGAGCATCTCAGGTTGGGAAGGACCCATAATGATCATCAAGTTCAACTCCCTGCTCCTTCCAGGATTACCTAAAACTACTGTCATAAGATATAAGCCAGAGTTAAAGGCATGATTACTAACTTAAGAAAGCACAACTAGACTGGTTTTGGTCAAACCAGTGCTAAATAAAGATTATATTCTTGGTAAAACTGAAAGTAGAAACATGTCCCTGGTCCAAATTCTGACCTGGCAATATGATGTCTCTCCAGTAGACAAGAATTTAATCCATTAGATACAAACAAGCATGTATAAGTAAGTGAACTGGATTTTCTGTAAAATTAGAAGAAATCTTGGACAAAGATTAAAGCTGTCACCCTTTTTTTCCACTTCATCAGCTTGATTTGTTTAACTCCAGCACCGTGTGTGTTTTAAACACATAATGACAAGAACAGATTACCTTGACTTTGCTTTCCAGCTAGTTGTTCAAACTGTGGCAGGATGTGGCAGATCAACAGATCTGAAAATGAAACAAAAGCCACTCCTGACATGCCCAAGGCAGGGAGATCCAACTTGCATTAATTCTGCTGAATGAGAAACCCACCCGGCTCCTAAGCAAATGAGGAATTTATTGTGAAGCCTGCACTGGTGTCATGTGCTGTGTGACCAAGTCTCAGGTCATGGGGTGGACGCATGTGTGGGGCAGAGCTCAGCTCCCTGCTGCACAGGACAGCCTGCATCCACCATCTCTGACTGAGCGCTGCTGGAAAAGCAAGGGGCATTTTTTTCTGTTTAATTTTTTTACAGTTGCTGCTGCAGTTTCCAGTCGGTCTGGTGTCAGAGGGAAGACCTTATTTTCACAGTAATTTGGCAAGTAGGTGACATACCTCTTTAACTAGCAGGTAGGACCCAGGTGAGACAGCACCCACACTGTATTAGATGCTAAGTGAAGAGTGAGAAGTTGCCCAGAGGGCTACAATAGTAAAAACTGATTGAGCTCAAGGCAGGGGGGGCCTTGTTTGGGACTGCTATGCTAATACATTTCCCCCCACGCAGCAGAGAGACTTCACCTGCTCTTTGCCCAGGGGACACTCCCAAGCACTGGGGTACCAGCCTGGCACTGGTATGACGCAGTACCTGCAGAGCTGGACCAAACCAGGTCTGACAGACGTCATAGAAAATTCACGCAGTCCAAGCCACCAAGTCCATGTAGGCTAAATGGGATAAAGATGGCTTCAGTGGGTCCCTATTTCAAAGGCACTGTGTAGGAAAAGCTGTTTGATAAGGACTTGGGGACGTAAGAAGGAAGGACACAGAAGAACAGAAGTGTTTAGGTCCCTTGAAGAAAGGCATTGAGGTGTGCTTTTCTGTCTCATCAGGTAGGTTTGAACTAACAACGATATGCAGGTACTAGCTTAGGACTTGTTCCAATGCCATCTAAAAAGCATCCCCTTCACCAAGCTGCCAGGATTGTTCAGAAGATAAAGCTCTAAGGCTTTTATTTCAGTTGGTAACTACTTCACAGTTCAAGCCAAGTGCTTGAACACTGCCCTTCGGTGCCTCCCCATGATTGTTCACATGGCCAAGAAAGAGGCCCTTTCTCTCCCAAACAGCAAAGAGTCCAACCTTTGCAGCACATGCAAGACCAGCAAAGCCAGATCATCTTGGCCATAGCTTTTACTCTGCCAGTCAGCAGCTGGTTTGGGCACTGATGCTGTTCGCATCAGCAGCCCCAAGGGTTGAGCTATCCAGTCCTCCCTGCCTTGACTTACCAATCAACTACCCTGTTTTGCTGCTGCAGTGTTAATTTGCAGCATTTCTGGATGATGACAAATCATATGTAAAACAGGAGAGGAGTAAAACAGCATAATGAAATTTTATTCTGAAAATATGGCAAGAGGCTAAGGCACTTCAAACATTTCAATACACATGACTAAAGTGAATGTGACAAGGTAATAGCATTCCATAAATATGCACCGAGAACTACACTCAATTCCACTCAAGGGGAATATACAGCTGGTACCTCTAATTTTACTCTCCAATAAACAGGTATGGAGCTTATGGACTGACTCAGTTAATAAAAATATGGTAACAGGACATGTAATTCTTCATGTAGTTTTTAATTATTAAGGAATATAAAATGTTGAAAATACTGTGTGAGTTAATTTTATAGATACTAGTATCTTTCATATAAAAAGTTATACATTATCCCCAATTAGCAACAACTTATTTAGTGAACTGGAGACCTGACAAGAGGCTCTATCCCCAATACCTACCCACTGACCCACCAGCTCAAGATCCATGGAGCTGACTATATAAGCAACTGCAACTTCTGAATTTCAAAATAATTAAGAACATCAAAATCACATTGGAATGAAATTTATGAAAAGGTTACTGTGATAAAGTCTAGGCACAGTAAATATAAATATGTTTTAGAATGATTAAAAACAAGCCACCGAGACACCCCTGCATGGATAACTTTAGAAGTCTTAGGCTGCACATAACATAGGAAAGGAGAATCTACAGCAAAGAAAAACAGGATTTATGCCAGTGTACGGAAAGATGAGTAGGTGAGCAAAAGAACAGTTCTGGCTAAGGTTCTCAGCTGAGCACTACTTAACCATATGCTTGCTTCAAGTTTACAGTTTTCTATCTTTAGCACTAGATCTCTGCTTTCACTTTGCTGGTGAGTTCAGGCACAAGACAATTACATTCAGTATCTGTCTCAGTAAAACAGTAACATTTAGCAGCTTAAAGATGGCATAGAGATTTTTACAGATATTCATGCACTACTACTCAAACGTGGCTCTGTGGGTGGGACCAGGAGATGTCCTTCTGCTAAGCCTAGGAGTGCCCTAGAAAAGAGGAAACAACAATTAATCAAAGGGAAATTTTTCCAGCCAGCTGAATGAAAACACACCACTCACAAGCACTCTGTTCAATCCCTTGCCTTTAATTGCATAGATTAATCTTCCTTTTTTCTTTTTTTCATTTTAGGAAGAACCATGCCAGCTATCATACAGCCTACTAACTGAGAGTGCATGTTGTTTAGATAGTGAAACATTTAGCAGCAGTTTATCAGGAGAGTGAGTTGGCGCTCGGAGAGCAGGTGGATAGTTGCCAGAACACCTAGGACAGCTGTAACTCCAGAAACAGCCCTGTTTTGGTGACCAGCTCAATAATTAGCATTACAAGGATGTAACAACACCTCTGCACACTAGCCAGAGTCAGTCAACCCTGCTAGTGAGCTATCTGTACCCCTAGATAAAAGGGAGGAGGAGGAGGTATCCTTCAGCCAGGGTTCAGTCTTCTGCAGTCAACATGTATTTAAAAATGTACGTTCCACTTAACAGCATAAAAATTATCCTGTGAATAAACTTGAAATTTCATGTGCTGTACTGCTGTACAGCTGCTGGGGGGTTATTTTTTTATGTTTTACTATTACGTTCAGGAGCAGCAAGTTAAAACATAAACTGTAGGAGGTTGTGTACTAACCGGTGACTGGGTTTTGGAAAAGTTTACATGGGCGTAAAGGAGAACCGCTATGTCCTTATGTCCAGCTTCCAGGGCTATTGAAAGTGCTGTGCTGCCATCCTGAGAGAATAAAGCAGAAGTAAGAGAATTAGTGCTTGTGTGCATTAACATATCTCTTAAAAGACCCATCAGCCCACAGAGAAGAGAAGTTACAAAGCGGAGGCCCTACTTACTGCTCAGACAGTTGGGTTAATTTAAAGTCTTGTTTAATTTCTTTTATTAGAATTAAGTGACAATAAGCCTTGCACTGCTGTTTTATGAGGCAGTCCAATTGTCAGAGGCCTCATAATTTCTCTCAATGAGGAGTCTCGATTATTGCTGAGAAAGAATGAGCACACCATTATCACAGTAATGTTACATGTAGTGCTGTGTAAGACCAGTGATTTCAGAAGACTGGGCTGTCTGAGAGAACCTACAATGTCAGTGAAGAGTGGAAGAGAAGATAAGGGAGTGATAAATGCTAATCAAATATGATAATTGCTGTGTTACAATGATAATTGTTGTGTTATAGCTCCCATTAACACTAAGAGCAGTTGCATTCATAATTCCAAAAGCTCCTTGATGGGAGTCTAACTACAAACAAATGGATTTTCCCGGTCAAATACTGTTACCTCAGTTTCTCAGCAGATATTACTGCTTTCAGAAACCACAGTTGTTGAGGCTGCTAGAAGCAAAGAGTGTTTTTGCTGAAAGGGTGATTTATTGACCTGCTGTTTTCCCTTTAGACCATGCTTGGTCCAGGAAGAAGTAGATGTCAGACAACCTGTGATGTGAACCTCTGTCTTGCTGGTCCACTGCCTGGCTTTTGGGTCTCATCCACAGAAGTTTCCACAATAATGCCAGTATTTGAAATGTCCTCTCACAGGGACTGCCTCTTATGTTGGCTCTCTGAATGGAGCACGTTTTCCAGCCACTGCTGTAGCACTGCTATTAGAGAGGTCGGCATCAGTTTAAGGAAACTGTAAACCCTTCTTCCAGCATGGGATATGATGGACAGCATCCAAGTGGAATGTCCTCTTATGACACTACAGGGAGTGATTACACATAAATCTAATTGCCTTGAGCAGGCAGGGAGCTAGAAGAGCTGTTCACTACAGTGCAATATAATGCACTGCAAATGCACAACAAACACTCCACAGTCAACACAAGGAACAGTCAAGTTCTTAAAGAGATGCTGAATCATCACCAGAGTGGCACACAGCAGTAGGATGAAGCTCAGCTTACTACTAATTATCCTGACTGGAAAAGCATCATTGTCAGATTCAGAATATCCAGGGGAATGCTAAAAATCTCATAATCACACAGCACAGACAAACTCACTATAAAATGAATAAGCAGCAGCAAAGCTGTGCTTGGGAAACAGTACCAAACTGACTACAGGAATAGTTAAGCGTCACGTCCCCATAAAGACTTTAATAGTTGACTTGGTGATTAATAGTGCTAACAGCATCCAGGCTGCAGCAACCTAGATTGCCCCCGAAAGTGTTTGTTACACCTAGGTCTTCTTATGCGTTGCCTTCAGGCCAGCTGTTACACACTGCTGGCATCATCAGGCAACTGAGCTAGGTCCTGCAGCAGGTGAGCGAACAGAAATGACGTCTCCGCCTCTCTGCAACAGCTTCAACAAATAACCACCCACTGCCCTCCAAAATTCCAAACCCAGGCTCCATTTCAGCGCTCAGTGGGTAAAGCAATAGGAAGAATGGAAATGTACCCAAGAAGTGATGTTGTTAATGAGAACATAGTACTGGCAAGAAACCACTCTCAAGCTTGCGAAGTCTACAGATCAAATTGTCAGTGACAGCATAGGCTGCAATGATCCCTGCAAACCGAAATATGCACTGAAGTCACAGCCTGTCTCTGTTTATTATCAGGACAATGTAGCTTCATGCTTGAGACCAAACCTGTACTCTCCAAAGTCATGGTGTAGACACTGTGTGAACACCCTGTGAAGAGAATTGTAGGGCTGATGTTTGCCACAGGTACAGAAAAGCAACACAGCAAGGCCGTTAGTTACCAGATAAGGTCCTAACTGAAAACTGGAAGGCTCCTGGGAAAGGAGTCTTTCCCAGGAAAGGGAAAGGAATGTGAGAAGGGAAGATGTTTTACCATAAGCTAGCAAATGTCTTTTCTGTTCTGGCCACTGCACACTTACAGCTAACCATAAAAATTGCTACTGGGTAGGTCTTTTAGAAAGGTAAAGATACTAGCCAAATAACCACAGCACTTGCTACCACTAAGCAGAGGATTCACGCATTTGGTACTTCGGCACTGTGAGTCAGAGATTCACGTAAGTAGATTTCAGCAGTTCTCCACTGCATCAAAAAAAACGGAATTAGAAAAATGTAACAGAGTGAAGAAGCTATCTGATGAAGCACTATCTGGCAAGGCAACTCACATTGTCCTCCAGGGTGCCATTACACCCAGGCTGAGCCAGCAGAAGTTTGACAATCTCTACATGTCCGTGTTCACTAGCACACATCAGAGCTGTAGAGCCCTCATCATCCTGGATATTGACATCTGCACCACAGGCCAGTAAAGCTTTAACCATGTCTATCCGCCCATGACTCACAGCTAGCATCAGTGCGGTCTGACCAGCCTGCATGGAAAGAAGAGAAAAACCCAAATAACTACACAGACAACCAGCGATAAAGCATGCACACTTATTTTTTTGCACTGTTTCTTTTTGGCACATTTCTTCCGAGGGAAAAAAGATTGTTATTTTATACAGCACTCTCAAGGCTCTGCTTGCCATTATTTAAATACCTTTTATGCATAATACGTCCCACATTCACATAGCTGTTTATTAAATTAACAGAAGATAGCAGATCTATTTTCAGACATCTAAACCTCCTTGGAAGGAGCTAAATGTTGCAGAATTTGTAAGTGCCTCCCAAAATTCAGTAATGGTTCTTTCATATAATATTCAATCTTCATTTTTAGAAGAGATCCAGACCCAAGGCTCAACTGTTCTTCCACAGCTCCATTTTCTGTACAGCAATCAAAAACATACACACAAACATCAAAGACGGCAGAGGGTGAAAGTGAACAAGTGCAAAAGCTGAAACGATGGAGCAGCAATGGGCACATGGAAGGAAAGATAAAAAGACACAGGAATGTGAACGGTGTCTCGTGAACCGTTTGACTGACCTGGCTGGCTTTAGCATTCACGTCCCCACAGCTGAACAGTTCCTCCACTATACTCATGTCCTTCTCTGCTTCCACAGCTGCAAGCGCAGCAAGCATGATGGGGGTATAGCCGGCCTTGTTCTGGTGATTTACGTTACAGACATCTGCATAGGGATGAGATAATTTCTTTGGAAAGCAGGAACCCAAAAAACAGCAATTGTGCTAATGAACTGAATAAACTGTTAGTAGAGCAGCCTATAAAGAGAAAAGGGAGCAATTGCTCTCATAATGGAAGCAATTCAAGGGAAAGTGGAGAAGAAAAAAATAAACAGGGATGCTCTTGAGCCTGAGAAAGAAAAGGATTCTCTTCTACTATGTGTACAACACAAGGGAGAGCACAAAGCCATTTTATATGTCATCATTTAGGGCTTTATTTGTGCGGTTTTTTTCTTTTGTAAAAGCAAGTGGTCTGAAATTTGACATGACCACTGGGGTCATGGGTCTGAACCCCAGGAATACCACCACAAGTCTTTAAGCTCCTCTCCTGAGGGGACCCACACTGCAAAACAAAAACGGCCCAGCAGCATGGTCAGTGGAAAAGCTGTTTCTCCTCAACACAAACATTTTCCTGTAATTGCTGTTATTTTAAAGATCTGCAAGTGTATTTTGACATGTTTTGGAGCTGCAGAAAAAAACTTGCAATTAAAGACTGTTTCCAGCTCTACAGAGTATTCGACTGTGAACAAAAGTACTCTGGGAACAAACACAGTCAAGTCCTCTGACTAGTGCCAGCAACTGACAAGAGTTCTCCTTTTCATTCAAGTCTAACGTCCAGTCTGTCTCTGTTTCTAAAATTTTGCAGAAATCCAGCAAGGCTTATTAGTTTACCAGGCAGCAGAGCTTTCAGCCTGCTCCTCATATTGGAAAGCAAGGACTCAGACTTACATAAACAGTATCTCAAGACTTGAGGTTAAATTGCATGACAGAACAAGCAAAAATGTTTCAGGAAATTCTTCATATTTATTGCCAAAGGCTTTTTTTCCTTTTTTTTTTTTTTAAGGGAAAAGAACATTGCAGAAACAATACAAGATGTAAGAAAATGTACATTTTTTCATGTTCCATAGACACCACCTGTGCTACCTTATAACCAGTAGCCCAACCTTACTTTCAGAAGTCACTTGTGGGAAGCCACTGAAGTCACAGAACATGACGCTCTGCTACATACATTACTTCATGAGTAATGAGTAACTATTGGAAGTGATGCTCTCCTACCCTGACTAGACTACTTAAGCAGCAGTGTGTTTTCTGAGGTCACATTCCAGCTCCTTTTCTATATGGCTAATAAGTGGAGCTGTTTTCCTGTTTGTCCTCTTGGTAAAACTGCATGGTGATATAGAGGAGTCTCTTGTCTCATCTGCTCTTCCCACCAAACACAGAGACAGAGAGTTCTTGGACCAAGAATTTGCCTGTGATAGAACCACACTGCAAAGTTGACTGTAGTGACCATTTAGACACGGTCCAGAGAAGACAGTTGAAACCTGAAGGAATTTGCCTGTTTGCAAATATCTTCCAAGTGTGCAGTGTGCTCCTGCACACCTGGCAGTAGTCACGGTTGTTGGATTTTACAGTCAAAACCCACTGTGTTCATAGGAATACAGCAGTTGCTGTAAACTACAGGAGTCCTGACTTCCAGCAAGGGATGATGTGCTCATGCTACCCTGAGATACCCAGGGAAGTGGAGAGGCAGTTTCCTCCCACTGCCATGTCACAGAGACAGCCTGCTGCATTTCACTGTGGTCCTGACATTCCCTGCATTCCCCCGCCGTGACTCACTCTTCCCAACAGACTGCCTTCAAACAGGACCAGAGATTTCAAGGCACTTACTTTGCTGCGGAGGAAGTCTGTGCATGTGTGACAGATGTGCTGGGTTACCAAAGCTAAGATGTGTTACCATTAATACCCTTGTTTATCTGATGTTACCCTTCTGGATTTATAATCATTGCTAGGCTTACACTCCAGCCGTGCCGTTGGCCTAGTTAAACTTCACAACCAACTGTGAGAGGTTTTATAACTAATTTAGAGAGAGAAACTTCAGTCAGGGAGCAAAACTAGGCTTAAACAGATCACATCCTGCCTGGGACCAGCTCCAACGTGTGATACCTTCTGCTGGCTGCCTTCTGGCTTAGCCCACGTGGGGAGCAGATGCTCCGCAGTCTCCTCTCTGCCACTACCCTCCCTGCATGTGTGTTGCAAGGGGATCGAGAGAAGGAAGCAACAACAAAAGCAACTAAATGAGGCATCACCATGTGGCTCATGGATCAGGAAAACGCTCCTATACGGCAGAATGCCATATTGCTCCAGTTTCTCAGGAAAGCAGCACAGACGTGTCAAGGTGGAGACCAGAAAAGGCTTCTGTACTGTTCTAGTAAGATAAAGCTAGGCTAGTCTGAGTGTTTAACATGGATGTTTATACCTCAATTCATCCTCCTCCACCAGCGTCCTACCTTCGGCTGAGCAGCAGGTGCGCTGACTCCAGAGAAAACTCTGGAGTCTTTTTTTTTTTCCCCAGACTACAGTCCAAGAGTCAAGGATCTACCTATCTGTCCCAAACACTGGCCAACTCTGCATATAACTTACTTGAGTGATTTTGTAACTTCTTCAAGAGCCATCACCTCCAAAACTATCACTAGAAACAGGATTCTTGACTACCCAAGTGAGCCACCATGTAACTGTTAACATTTAAAACAGCTGCTGGAGCAAGCCCAAAATTGACCTCTTGCTCATCAAGAATTTCACCTGTGAGCATTGCAAAAACCAAAAATAATTTTAAAAAATATGCAAACAAGTCAACTTACTTGCATCCAGAAGTAGCTTTACAATTTCGAAGTTAGAATGCGAAACGCTGTAATGCAGAGCTGTATTTCCGTTTCCATCCGCCATATTGATGATATGTCTGAGGACAGCAGGAGAAATCTCTTCAAAAGCAGTTATGTAGTCTCCAACCATTTCAGGGACAGCTGACTTCTGACTTGAGACTCGAAACCACTCATGCTGGATGGTATTTAAACAAAACCTCTGCCAAAACCAAGACAGAAAAATTTACACATGGGCAATCTATTTAAAGGATTTTCCGTCCCACAAGTCAGCAATGCAGGAGGTCAATTCTTTTTTAGTCAAATGTGGGAAGAAAGTATTCAGTTCACAAACAAGATGTACAGACTGAAGTGTCCCCTCTGACTAAACCCCTCTTTAAAACACCAATTGTTTACCTCCTCTCATTTCACCTAATTTTCAAGAATGGTTCACCTCTGAGGGTACAGAATTTTAGGATGAGATTACTCCCAGAATTAATGGTTATCAAATACTGGTGAAGAGAAAAAAGATTTGCAGTAATCATTTCCATGAAGTACTTAACTAAGTTTATAAATCACTGATGAACCCAAGACTATGAGCAGTGGGAATGCACATTTCTTGGGGACTTAAAACAACAATGTGCTGAGTCAATTAGGCCCAATCCTGAGGCATGAATTACCAAATGCACAAAGCACAGGACAGCAGTTCTGCAGCAGAAGAGCTGGGCATTACAGCAGATCACAAGGTGAACCTGAGTCAAAAACATCACACTATAATGAAAAAGGCAAATACTGTTTTGGGGTGAATAAACAGATTTATAGCTTGCACAGCATGTGATGCAGTCCCCCCTCTCCACCTAGCACTGTGAAGGGAACAGCTGGACTACCTTGTCTGGCCCAATCACTGAATGACACAGCAGATTCGGTCAAAATGGTTTCTAAGGTGAGCAGCAAGAATGATTAGAAGTCAAGGAAATCTGACCTATGGACAGACAGGAAGGACTGGAGATGCGTTGCTGAAAGAATAGCTGGGGAAAGCAACCTCGTAACATTTTTGAAGTGCAAAAGCCTGCTGCAGTGAGAAAAGAAAGAACCTGTTCTTCACCTGCAGGACAGCTGGCTATAGTAGTAAGGGATTTTAGCTGCAATGAGAAGATGCAGGCTAGACATTCAGGATAAACTTTCCCATTGGTATGGACTGAGGGTAGAGGGGTAGGAGCAACGCAGGTACAGCAGATCTAGCTGTGAGCCAAGGAGGCTCCTGCAGTCATCAATAGCTCTGACTTTCTGAAACAATTTCTCTAACCTGGAAGGACCACCATGTCCTTCTTCTCTTCTCACAAACCCCCATCTGCAAGATGACCAATAAGTTCAAGGACAATTTTGCACAGAAGACACTCAGCATGCTTCTCTAGCCTCTAGGGAAAATAGAGAGGACCTCTACTAGTAGCTCTACAGAGGGTCCATGTCTCATAAAGGGAGAATATTCTACACACCTCAGTACTACATATCCATCTGTACTACATATACATATATACAGAATATTCTACATTGGTACTACTATAATAAAAACTTACAAGGTCCAACCATTTGAGTTAAGAGACCACATGTATTGTGAACATACAGAATTGAAACACAAAAGTGGTCATAAAGTGACACAATGTTTTTTTTATTTTAGGCACTACTGAGTGTAAAATACCACGAAGAAATGTTTTGACAGTCGCAGTATAACATGCATTATTAAGTAAATGGTACACTGTTTTTATCCAAGTAATCCATCACATCCCAAAAGGAGCAGTCCACAGCTCTTTCTCATGTAAACAGCAGCTACAAGAGCTGCGTATGTTGGAAGAGGTTGGGACAACTTTTACAGATCTCTAGCTGTACTGAAGTTTACCCTTTTTGGACAAGACTTCTTTATCAGCAGACAGAAAGAGAACAAGAGCTGATTAGTCTGCAGTTTCCAGCTACAAAGCACCACTTGTGCTGTCAAACATTTTAAGCACAAGAAAGAAACATGTCAATTCAAATTACACTTCCAAGGCAGAGACCATCACCTGGTTATGCCATTTTTGACACTTTCAACTCCGACTGGGCCTGAAGCATTTGTTGTTTGAATGCCTAAACTACTCCCGAAGGACTGACACAGGATTAAAAACTACTTGCCATAACTGTATTAAACTTTAACTTTTGAAAACATTCCCTGGACCACAAATGTCAGAACTGGACAAAGACAGTATGTCTGTGTCTTACAGACAATGCTATTGTCTTTAAGAAGCTGCAGATGCTCTACAGTAGAGGAGACTGGCACTAGATTGTTGCCTTTTACATCACTGCACAACTGTAACAAATGCAAAATTCATTTTCATATCACTAAGCAGTGTTCCTTTACTTTCAGATTGCCCTCAGAAAGAGGCATAGGCAATTCCTATATGAAGCAAATACAACTTATTTCTTGAGACCAAGAATTAACAGTGAATCACTCTTACTCCCTGCTGGTTGATAAAAGCTACCAGTGCAGTAAGCGAGACAGAAACAGCATCCCTGTGCTTAGAAGGATGCAGAAAACCTGCAAATTCAGAAGAGACTCTCAGCTTTTCTCACGGGAAGAAACAAGCTCCTCACCCTGTGCAGCCTCTTAATGCAAGACTCAAGAGCTGCCCACAGCGGTGCTACAGCAACACTTCAAAAATAACACAGGAATGCATGGATGTGTTGAAACTGCGCTTTCATGTTACTATTTTTACGTGTGTGCCTTGGGATGACAACACCCCGGCACACAATGCACAAGTACATTCTCTGGACAAAAGTCTCCTGATAGAAAAAGCACTTTGTGACTCTTCCAGGAAAGATTAAATTCTATTCTGCCTAACCACTGTGGTGCTGGACCTGCAAAACTGGAAGTTTTCCCTCCCTGAAGTTTTTCTGTTGCAGCTCAGAGAAAATTTTGCCCTGCATTGCTTACCACATCTTTGTTGGTCAACGCCTTGGGGTCATCAATGTTGTTTCTCAGCAGGTGACAGGCAGAAAGCATCTTTTCACTTAGTTCATATCTGAGGGAGACAGCAGAATACATGGCGCATTTTAATTTTTCTCTTGACATTTCAGCGTAGAAATATTTACCTTTCTGAAAGTTGTGTGGGAATGAATGTTTCCCAGCAAGCCACCATCTGCTGCAATGACCCTCTGGCAGCTCTTCTCCGCAGGGACTCCCTCCACGGTGAGTGGAGATGTACACGGGAGGAGCAGTGGGAACAGAGAACAGGCCATGCATCACTTATGTGCTTTAGACTTGGCAACCCTCCTAGTGGAAATTCTCACCTAGCGCTGTACGACTGCAGAGGATTTATTATATACTCTGTGCTTTGATTACTTGGTTAACAAAAGGAAATGCTGATAGTTGTGGCAAAAACGGAACTAAACAGTGAGAAAGGGCACAGGTGGTGCCTCCTTGGCAGCTTCCATTCACCAGAACCAGGCTTTTTCATCCCATCCACTCTCCAGTCCCCCTTCATGTCTTCACTTCTGGCCCCTTTCCATCACAAATTTAAAAACTCAGGGAACAGCTGAAAATAAGAAGGCCCACTACCACGCCATGTGGCACACCAGGCTGTGGCCAACCATCTCTGCCCACAACCTACCACAGAGAATAAGGGCAATTTCCCAGGAAAATTCTCCCCAAAAGCGGAGAGGCAAACACATTCAGTACGTGAGGTGGACGTTTTAGCCCTCCAGGGTTACAAGCCAGCTGCTCGTGCTTCCAGAGCAATGAAATGCTCCACTATCGCATGGACTGCGTTTGGTCCCATGTGGCCATGCACCCTGCCTCTTCTCCTTGAAGCCCACTGCCAGGGCAACCAGACTGCAAAGAACATGCTCCTCAATCACACGTGGCTATCTAAGCCGTCACGCTGCTCCTCTTCACAATCGCCCCTTGCTAGGGTAAATATACATTGGAGAGCTCCTTTGGGAAATTGCACATCTTTTTATACTACCTGTAAAATAACAGGCCATCCTATAGTACGGTATAAATAAAACTCAGGGCACTTCAAAACTCACAGCTCCAAGGCCTACAAATAGCTCTTAAATATTAATTTCTGCATCTCTTATTTAGCAGTTGATAATTACAAATCAGTTTGATGCTAAGCTGTATTTCCAGTGAGGCATGACATACTAATTTTGTCTTAGCTCTTTTACTGTTATTATTCCACTTACATAATTTTCCAAGCTAGCACGCTTGTAACCATCTGGCAAACTCAGTATCTATAAAATATCTCTTCACTGTCTATATTTATACTTCCTTTTGTCAATTCACTAATCAAGAATCAGTATACAACTCACCACACTACTGCTTTCCGTGTGCAAAAAAAAAAAAGCCTTGTCTGTCAAATGCTAGCTTACACAACTCATTACCAGCAATCTGAAAACTAACTTAGACATGAAATGCTGAACAAATGCACGAAGGCAGTCTTAGAGTACACTATAGTATATGATCTCATATGAAGTATATGATCTCATATGAAGTATATGATCTCAGGGTTGGATGACCTCCTCACTACTGTACGCCATTGTCCTACCGAGCAGTACCAGCCACAGCTGAGATGCTGCAGAAGGTGCAAATGCGAGATGAGTTCCCAGCAGGCTGCTGACCTGGTGTGCATGACTCAAGACTCATTTGCTTGCTTACTTTTTTACAGATCAGGTTGTTAACAAGGCATTGCCTGCTCCAAAACAAGTGCTGTTGTGACCTGGGAGAGCCTCTGCCATGGGCAGAGCCACCTGGGTCTCACTATCAGTGGACTATTTAAAGCTGCTAGGGTCAGCCACTGGAAAGGACACCCTCTGACACCTTCTCCATGCTCACACAGAGTCGTTTTGCCATGAAACTGCCTCTTGTTACCTGCCTGAGGAGGAGGGAGGTGGGCAGCACCGAGCAGCTGGCGCCTTCTCCACCAGCACAAGCAGAGCCCACAGCTCACCCCGTGCAAGGAGGCGGCAGTGACCCCCTCACAGGCGCTCGGGAGAGGGTGAGCAGCTTACCTCTCTCTGATTTCCACCTCCTCGGCCTCACAATCTGGGGGGGGGCTGTCCTTCTCTGCCCCCACGGTGAGGACCTCGGAAGCACGGGGTGCGGGCTGCCCCTCCTCTGTGTGCCGGCCGTGGGGGTACTCGTGGCCTTCGCACTCCTCCTCCGAATCCGAGGAGGAGCTCTCCTCGGAGCTGGAGTCGTCACTGGACGTCGTCTCGTACCTGGGGGTAGAACGGGCAGGGGTGCTTGCTCAGTGCCATTCAGCAGCGACTGGTACCCGCCTGTGCTGCTGCAAGTTGAAACGTGTCTTGCAAAGGCTTAGTCCTCCTGCCTTCTACTCAGAGACCTTTTCTACTCACTGAACTCAGTGCCACTGCCAGCTGATGCTGTGATTATTATATGGATAGTACTGCATGAAAGAACAACCTTTTTTTAAACAGAAGTCTTAACACTCAGTCAGATCTTGCCTCAGCCCCAAAATGAAATGAATTTGTTCAGAGTAAATTGCGTTGTTGCCTTACTAGCCAGCTATAAGCAGGGAAACTAACAAACCTATCTAAAGACAACAGCCACAATTTTAACATTGTTTCCTGTGACAAACCAAAACATTTTGATGTTTTAGCTGAAATACAAATAATCTGGACAATTAAAATGTTGATTCTAATGAATTGTCTTATCTCACCAACCTCAGCAACTGATGAAATAATGTATTAAGCCTGTTCTTCTGATGTACAGCAGTGATTGATGAGTGATAACATTCCCCCACTATAAGTAATAATACTTTCAGCCAATATGTATTAAATGAATTGTTATATTTAGGCTATATATTGCACAAGGCATTTGTACTAAAGAAAAACTAATCTGAGGAAAGGGCTAGAAAAGCTATATAAGAACAACTTGCTGAAACCATTTTAAAGCTCTTTGCAACATTCTGCAAGGGTAAGTAATATTTTAAAAGGAAGACAATTTCCTATACTGTTTTCTGTATTTGTGTAGCAAAGTTTCTGTAATTATCTAGTGCAAAACCAGAGAATTTAATTCTTAGGCAATGCCATCTCTTGCTGAATTGTTCAATAGCACAACGCTGCGCTTGTCAGCGGCCAAAGACATTATTAAAGTTTTCCATACTACAATATTGCCTGAGGAACATCCCCATTGCTCTTTTGAGTTTGTTTCATTTTCCCGTGTTAAATTTGGCAGCAATCTAATCTACAGGTACCTGAGACTGATGCCATGTATTAGTACGACTTGCAAGCACAAAAGGTTGACAGAGGATTAAGATGAGCTCAGCTGTTTCGTTCTTCCCTCCAACCCTTAAAACTCAGCAGATGTACCTCAGCCTGAAGGGCAGACCAAAGATATGCCGCTCTGGGGTTCCTCCTTTCCTTCCCACTGTGAAAGTGCTACAATGACAGATTTTTGGAGACAGGTCTCTTACCCGCCATTAATGCCAACAAACTGCAGGTTCTTCTTGGTGTTGCTCAAATCCTTCTTCCCATCCCTTTTCTTCATGATAGATTTGAGTGTGTTTTCATTATTAGTACATACTGTTGAAAAGGGAGATAAAGCATACCTATCGGTACAAATCTGTAGCCATCTTTGACCACAGTAGCTTTAGACAGTTTTTCAAAACAAACAGCTTTCTGTTAATTTACCAACTGAAGCTGGGCTTTCTAATCTTTTTATACATACAGTCATGGTGCAAGATGGACATTGGAAATATAGAAGAACACTTCCAAAAACAACTCTCAAAACAGAAAGCTAGTTTAGCCTAACATCCCTGTCTTCCAACATGCTGCTAATCTTTACAATGCTTTAGAAAATTTTAAGAAAAGACACACATTTTGGTTTTTTTTGCTATTTGTCAAAGACTTCTAATGTTGAAATGTGTTACTCTGCTCTGTTAAGAAAATCTAAATTCTTGGTGTCAGATGACAGCAGCTCATTGCCAGAACTAAGGCATTAGTACAGACAGCACATTTAACAATAACCTATTCAACACGGTGGGGAGGTTCAATCAGGACTGGTCTTTTAGATTTGAGTATTCACTGAAACAACTTTTAAACCAGTATCTAAGCATAAGACAGGTAAATACAAATTCATACAAATTTAAATTCAAAACCAGTATTTTATTAACTCTTTCTCTCTCAGCACATTTTTCTTATGAAGACACTAAATGGCATTTCACTGATGCACTACAATCTGTCATTTAAAAACTAACCACTCTCTGCAGACACAGGGTCTCACACTGTGACTCTCCCCATAGCCGCATCTTTCCCTGCTTTCACAATTTTGAGAACCCTGAAAACCCCCTTTAACTGTATTTCATATTCAAACTCCATCAGCGTGATGAAAGGTCAATGTGAGCCAGTTATTACCATAGAGGCCAGAAGCAAGCTGGTCATCTGTCAGGTTAATTGGAGCGAGAGTTTTGTCCTGAGAAGAAAAGGACTTCCTTCCCCGAACAGCTTCCACCAGGGGAGTCTTCCTCTCCTCCTGAGTAGGCACAATGTCTTGCTCCAATTTCAGCGTTCGCAAATCTGAAGTTACGTGGGCGTTTGCAAGCTGGCCGTGAGGGATGTACTCCAAAGTAGCACCTGACAGAGAAGACAGTAGGCATCATGGAGGAGTCAGACCAAAACATTTCCGTCAACTCTGTGATCAACAGGGGAAAAAAAACAGACTGGAAAAAAAAAGGCAACACTTTTGCTTTACAATACTCTCTTCTGAGGATCCAATAGGAAAAGGGTGTGATCGCTTTCAGAAAATAAAAAAAAAAAAAAAAAAGCCGTGAGTTTTTCTTTCCATGAAAGCATACAATACAAGGAAAAACGATAAAGATATTGGCTTTAAAATGGATGAAAGGAATGGTCCTTCCTTTTCCTTCTCTTTCGGTATGCGCAGTGACCCCAGCTCCTGCCATCCTGGCTCAGGGCAGGATCGCTGAGCTGCTCCTCGCTGGCATGCCTGAAGACCCTGTTAACAGGCTCTGCAGGTTCCTTCTGCAAAGGCAGTGCTCTTTTTATCTTACTTTTTTTTTTTTTTACAAAATGGCGTTTTCCATGAAAGTGAAAACTTTCCAGGAAACTTTCCTTTTCACCAGCATTCCACTAATTCTGAAAGTTATGTACTTTACCCAGTTACTGAGACAACTGCAATAAACTCCCACCCACTGCATTTCTTTCCGTTTTTGGGTTTTGGTTTTTTTGGGGTTTTTTGGGGGGTTTTTTTGTGGTTTTTTTTTTTTTTTACAGGATTGTACTGAGCTAGTAGTTGTATTTAAATCAAATGCCAAATGTTTGGGTTATACATTTTTATACTTTTTTTTTTCTCTGATTTGCTGGCATCCACTCATTTTTTCCCTTTGTATGTTTAAAAGGCAGCGCTAATTACGCACAGACTCTTACAGATTCCCCTGGAGTTCCTCCAGCTGTACTATTACAACTGCTCCACAAAGCTGCACAAATGCTTTTGTTTGTGGAACACACTGGTTTTTTACACACACGTTCTTCCTTAACACACATGTTACACACACGTTCTTGCTAGCATTTCAAGGGAAAAAAGATAATGTTTAACTTACTTTAAACATTGTAATTTCTTTCTTTCAAAGCTTGCTTCAATCAGTTGTGCCTCCATCATTTTTTTTTCCCTTTGTATTTATCAAGAATTAAGCCACAGCCTCCTCATTCAAGTAGATGAGTGGCACTCCCAGAATTCTAACATATTGTAGTACGATATACAAATATTCACTTCCAGAAATACAGCTGACATCTTTACTGCTTTTGCTAGACTGCCTATCCCCCTTCTTGCTTCACCTTAGTACTTTTTTTTTCCTATAACAGGACAAAATGATTTTTCCAAACATTCTCACTTCCCAGCAGCTTCCTCCTCTTTGCTCCCATTCCCACCCAAGTCTCTGAGTTCCCAACCAAGCCTCACCCCACATGCATTTCCAAGGCGCCTTGTACAGCAACGAGACCTGTTGCCCATTTCCACCATTGCTTACAGCTTCTCCAAGCTACAGGGGGAAGCTGTCTGCTGGGAAAGGCACACAACAGGGTATTGACAGACATATCACTACAGGTATAGCCAAAAAGCTTCTGCCCTCTCAGGGAAGCGGAGGGTGAAGGCAGAAGCCACTCCAGTGTCCCCCATGCAGGAGCAACCTCTCTAGAGACGCGCCTGCACACTCGGGACAAAATGGGCCCCCATGGAAATCAAGAGGGAAGTCCTGCCCTCGCTCCCCCACCTCTCCTCGCTTCACAGCAGCGACCAGCTTCGGTTGGGTCTCTTCCCGACAGCGAGCGCCATCCCTCATTCGCCAGCCGAGGAGAAGAGGGCTGCCAAGTTGATGGAGCGCTGAGCCAAAACCAATGATTTTTAAACTCCCTTAGCTGAAAAACAAGGAAACTGCCTCTCCCTCTGCTTGCTTGGAGCGGTGACAACTACAATTAAAGAGTACCAAATGGAGTAACTGCTTCCAACTGCAGCTGGTGGTGGCTGCTTCAGCTGTTTTCCCCAGGTCACCCCTTCTGCTCCAGCCTCACCACCGAGGACACGGGGAGGGAGTGGAGGAAATCTGCTCTGAAGCAGCAGAGATACGCAAAGCCTCTAAAGTTGCCTGAGTCTGCTGTCAGCTGAAGTCGCTCCATCCTTTGCCAGGTGTCACAGCCCTCTGCCAAAGGCAGCTGTGACAACCGCAGCGTGTCCTGGGGGCATGGGTGGGCTCACGCGTGACGGAGCTGAGGGCAGCCATCAGGGCTCTGGCAGGGCACAGCCGGGGTCCTGCCTGACGCGAATCGACGGCACCTTGGTGCGCCCTGTCATCCCCCCTCAGCAATGCTTAACCCCCAAAGCTAGAGTCTGAACTTCCTCAGGTGTCTCTTCTGCCCTGGGACACAGCTGGGGAGGGAGTTGCGGGGTAGGACAGAGAGAAAGGAGGACAGCAGCAGACTTTTCTCCCCTGTCTCACAGCCTCTCTTCCAGCTAAACCTGCCACCGATGCAACAAGATCTCAGTAGGTTCCCTCTTCCGTCATCCCTCAGCGGCTGAGAAGCACCACACTGAGTTCAGGATCTGGGGCATGCTGTCCGTGCCTTCAAACAGAGAAGAAAAGGTGTCCTGCTCAGCCACCAGCACCTGACAAAAGAGGATGATATCAAGGCTTGATGACAAGCACACAACAAATGGGTGTGTATTAGACAAAATGGCCAGTACACTCATTCTCCCAACACAGCTGTTAGATGTCTACACTTACTGCGTCTACAGTACCCAAGGTTCAAGGAAAGACAGCTGTGGGCCCAACACACCATTAGTGCTGCAAGCCGTTAATTAGCATTTAACATCAGCTCTCATGCCTCCCTCTTGAGAAGACAGACAACATGAAGTTGCTTGGAGAACACCAATGTAGTCTAAATCAATTGGAAAAAATGGATGAAGGAAGCAGCTGTGATACCCAACACTATGGTCAATGATTTAACACATTAATCAACTGTTCCCCAAACCAAAAAGCTGAATGAGCCAAGTTCCCTCTTCTTCCAACAAGGCTGCCGGGTTGCCATTAGGGCTGGAGCTGCCACAAGCTTCTCAAGTGTGGAAACAAAACCCTGGCTGAAGATCACCACCAGTCTACACAGACCTTAAAATAAGACTCTCCATCTCACCTCACACAGATCTCAAGTACGCTTGCACAGAACCCTTGTCAGCCGCGCCAGACTCCGGCGCACAACACTGACAGTAAATCAGTCAACACGTGTGCTGAACACACGTAGCCAGCCACTGCCTCCAGACAGAGCCACTGAGGTAGACTCGTCTCGCTGATTTTTGTTAGTTTACTGTCGTGGGCAGATAATGCAAACTTGTCATAAGTTTCTAAGTATTGATATAGTGTAACTAACCACAGCATGGAGCTGCCAGGAATTTCTAAATGTGTTTTGCAATACAGTCCAGGATCTTGTAAAAGTTTGTTAGTAATTTAGAAGCAGAAGTATAAGACAAAACAAAAAACTTACAGACTTTCACTGTTCATGCACCCTTATGCAGAAAGCTACCCTCATCAATTTCAGAGGGAAACAAGTGACTGAAGCATCTTCAGTGATTTAGCCCCAGTGGTTTGAGGGAACGAGAGCACCTGTTTCTAATTTTTTAGATGGAATATTCTCTCCTAATCACTTGTGCTTCTTTTGAAAATCTCATCAATTTAAACCAGCGTGACAGCAAAACTACTACACATCAGCAGCAGATTACCCATGCCATTTCTGGCACTTACGAAATCCATCTATTGTTATGAAGATGCTATTTCCCTTCCCAACTGCAGAACTTCCTTCCCATTTATGACAGCACGAGTAGTCATGTCGTAAGCTGGTTCAGGGAATTCACTGGGTGACTTTTAAACAGTATTTTTTTCCTCTCAATTTGTGCTGAACTGTGGTAACAGAACTCTGGCCTTTACCTGCTTTTGAAAAATTCCATTTAGTCTGATGAAAGCAAACCTAAATATTACTATAAAAACAATTTAGCTTGACAACACTTTTATACCACTGGAAATCAAGAGAAGTGCAAATGAGGCCAGGGGAATTAAATACCATCAGGATGAGAACCTAGCTCTCTGGCTAGAACATCACAGGCTTCTAAAAAAAGGGCACGACCTTGCTGCTTATGTGGTAGCTGCACAGAGATTTTATTTTTAACCTGTTGATCAGTGCAAGCATTTACTTGCACAATATCTTTATAACAACCAACGATACAACTTACACACTCCCTATTACAGACACTGCATAAATGTTGTCTGGAGCATATACAGCAAGGAAATACTTAGCTTTCACACTGCATGATTTCTTCATGGTAGCAATAAGCTCCTTATGAAATTACTGTAACTGAGGGACACAGGGTCTTCTCCAGTGGTCTTAAATCTTACTAAGTTGCTTTATCCTTAAGAAGTTACGTTTTCATATAAATAATTTTTAATCCACTTTCCATTTGGTCTACACATCAGAACTATTGAAGAAAAAAATAACATTCTACTAAGGTAAATAAAAAGGCACTGATGAGCAAACATGTTAGGTTTAAACATTTACAATGACTGATATTAACCCATCCACCTGATCAATGTGTTACCTTCAGAAGACTAAGTGTAGTTTCATTTTAAAAGGTACTTTTGAGCCATTCCAGGTTAAAAGTCAGTGAATTTAAAATTTCAGAACAAAAAATTGCCACACATGAACTTTCTATATGATAAACTGAGGGAAGCCAGATTCACTTGGGGCCTAGGCGTAGGTAAATATTGCAACTACTATTTGGCTCCAGGGAAAATGCTCCTTCTAGCAGGATGGCTCCTCTAATAGGATTGCAAGAACAATCTCAATCTCATTTTCACTCGCGCTTTAAACATTTTCTTTGTGTCGAGAAGCTGCTTTCCATCCCCAAACTAGCTTGTGAAGCCAGTTTGTTGAGACGAAGTCAAAACCAATTCCTTTAATTGAACAAGATTGAACACAAAAAATTACATGTCTCTGAAGCAGCTAATCATCTTATTTATGAAATGCTCTCTTTTCCACGACAACTGCGTGTGAAGCTCAGTGAAAGCCATCCTTAATTTCCCTGATGACTGGTGGATCAAAGCATCTCATGATGCCCGGCACAGTGGGAAGGTCATCTCAGAGCTTTTCTTTATTTATGAGGAGTTTATCTTCTCAGCTGATTCTTTATTGTTGCTGAAATATGACAACACTTCCTTGGGAAAATGGCAATCTCCTGCCATATTCACAGATGTGCCTGTTACCATGGGAGTTGAACTCTGAACAAAGCGCAGTGCCTGAACATCGTGCCCCTCTGCCACAGCGTGGGGAGGGGACTGGGGTTTTACTGAAGTCACTCTTAACAGACAGGCTAGCTGGCTGCAGCTTGCCACTCTCTAAGCAGCAATAGATCTGAAAGAAAAAATTATTTATACCATGGCAAATTATGTTCTTTATTAACTGAAGCAGAAATGAGGAGATAAAGCAGCTTTCAGATTCAAACACTCCATGTAGTGCTGCCACAGAATGAAAACAGCAAATATACTAATGATAATAATGATAATAGTAATAAGTTTCCGACACCTCATCTCCTAATCTCGGGGTCACTACCATTTTCAAATGACATAAGCATTTGAGCTTTCTATGTTATCACAACCAGCAGGCCAACAGATACCACCTGCCATATGAAAAACGCAGAGGAAGCACTGTATTCTTTGAGATGCCAGCCAGACACACATGAATAAAGTACTCATCTGGAACGCAGATGGGACCATCTGCATGACCGTTCTGCATCATGCACTACCTTCCAGGGAGTATGAAAAATGCTTCATGTATGCCAGTCACTCTCTCCCTGGCAGAGAGACAGATGGATCCTGTTTGTTACACAAACAAGCACATCTGTACAGAAACTTAACCTGGTGATTAAGGCATGCATCTGTGGCAGAGTTGAAGCTGAGGGCTTCATTCACTAGCCTAGACGTAGACAACCAGTGCGATTTCTAGCAGCCTACAGCTTTGCAGGGTCCACCGACGTGCCTGCGTCTCAAAGAGCACCGATTGCTGAGCGTCAGGCAAGCCTCAAGTCTTCAACCGTACTAGCGTCGTCCATGCTGCCAGGACGGGGGCTACCAACTCATCAAGCTACACAGTCTTTGAGAGAAAAGGCTACAAACTTTGTCAAACAGAAGAGCTGTGAAGAGAAGACAGCCTTCTCCAATGCCCTGCTGGTTTTGCATTACAAATGACAACACAGAGAGAGACAACCATGGCCACAATACCTCATTAGTCCTACACACCAGCTTTGGACAACCAGGTGCTTTTCAGACCACTATCGTTCCTTCGGTCTTTCCATCATCCCTCAGCCTGCCTCCCCAGCTCTGGGTGGAAGTTAAGAGTTGAAAACCTTGAAAGATCTTTCCACCAGACAGCACATCATCTTTTCCTAACCCTCAAGACCTTCCGACACCACTTGCTCCCCACTTCCTTTCACCCCCTCAAGTCTTAATTCAAGAAGCTGCCTCCTTCCTCACAATGGTTAGTGTAATGCTTCCATTGGGGTGCTCAGTCAGGACTGCTCCAAAAAGCGACCGTAAAACTGATACTCCAAAGATCACTGAGGCAAAATAACCATGCATTTTCAGGTCAAATATGCTCAGGTAATTTTTCAGGGCAATGGTAGAGCAGTTGTTTTTAAATACTGCCCTTGCAAACTCCTTGCCTTGTGAAAGACATTTCTGAAAAGTCCATGTAATTAAAAACCCGTTAAAAAGTGACATTAGGCCTCTGGCTGGTATTTTGCAAAACACATCACATGCGCACTTGAATGTAACTTTCTGAAACTTCTCAATAAATGGAGAATGTGAATGTGCTTGCCTCTCTTGGTCCTTCTATATGCTGTCCTGTCTTAGAATAAGGATCAGTTAGCATCTAGGTTTGTCATCCACATCCGTACGATCCAGCTGGACACAGACAAGGTGCCAATGCTGACTGACATGACTTTGCGGAGTGGAAATTGGTTTGTCTGGCCAGTGGGTCTGATTTCCCTGATGTCGCTAGGGCTTCTGAAAGACAGTGCATATGTAAAGAGTAGTTGCTTAGTTACAGAAATGATGGTGTTTATTTTGCAACCAGCAATATACTAATCGCTAATAGAGCTGGTTCAGAGAGATCATCTCAGAGGTGTGCTTGGCTTGTGTCTAAGGATGCCAGCTGCTGAGCCAGCCCGCGTCCTGCTCAGCAGGCTCCCGCTATCCTGCCTGCCTCTCCATCGCCTGCCACAAGCTGTGCCAGGGGCTGTGAGATGGCAAATGCCCCTGCAGCACACCCCCACGTCTCCCCAGCACTAGCAGGGAGAAAAATCTATAAAGCTGAGAATTTGACTGATGTGCTACCCTCAGGTATCACAAGCAGTACGGATCACTAACCCCTTAACATGTCAGACTAGTACACAAATCATGTGCCTCAAAGTCAGCTCAGGTATTTTTGCCCTAGAAGGACCTGGCATCCTAAGGATGCTCTTTGAACAAAATATTAAAGATGACACTGCTGCTGCTAATCTGAAACCAGACACTTCTGCCTCTATTTTCAGCCTGTTTTTCTAAGGAACCAAGGCTTGCGAGGTCATGCTTCTTTCAATAACTTAAACCCAATTGCTCATTTTAACCAAACTAGTCTAGAAACTCAGCGCTCTGAAGGATTTTTGTATTTATACAAGCTTTAGAGAAATCAGGCTGAGATGCCAGGCCTGGAGGAAGGGGTGCTGGTTGAGTCCACAGACAAGACACCTGAAAATCTACATCAAAGAGATCTAAATGTAAGGACAGACTTATGAAGAGGTCACAAGCTACCATGAGATACTGATGCATGGGGAAAAAAAAAGCTTTATCAGTTCTAGTGCTTACAGAATTATTTAAGTTAGTGCTTCATTCAGCAAAAATCCTTCTACAGAAAAAAGCAACACTTGATCTGTAAAACCACAGGAACAGGCAGCAGGATCAGCAGACAAATGTAGTAAAGACAGTATTTTTTAAATTAATAGAAAGAGAAGGGGAAACATTTCAGGCTTATGACCTCCTTCCGACTCCAATTCTCCATGGGTCCGAACTGCTATAGTCCAGAGCTTGATTTATGCATGCAGTCCTGGCATGTAATTCGCACCAGGGACTAAAAATAAAGAGTTTTTACACTCAGCATCTGCAGCTAAAGATAATGACATTACAAGTTAAAATAAAATTATTCCAGAATAATTTTATCAAGAATGTGAAATCTGAATCCAAGTAAGAACATCTTTAGTAAAATATGATCCATTGCTCCACTTGTGTCTAAATACTTTCAAGTCTCTAGACTACACATTTGATAGCGTGCAGTAAAAGCAGGGAAAGGAATTGAGGATTTACAGCTAGTAAAAATTCTGGTTCACTGTTTTTAAGGATACTTCTGGTGTCTGCTAGGTACTTTTATTATTATAGTATCATTACTTGTAAGAAGGCCAAAATATAAAGTGCATACCAGAAAGATAATAATATTGCATATATAGTATCATATTGCATGTATGCAGACAGGATATCATACATTTTCTTTACTGCTACATAAATGTTGCTAATTGCTCTGCTATGGGAAGCCAAACATTTTACTTCGGTTCATTTAATAGATGGCTCCATTCAGCGCATGAACACTGAAAAGAATCAGATGTACCAAGCTGCCTTTTAACAAAAACAGGTAAATTTTAAGACAGTAAATAAGCTGCAAGAGCTTTATATAGCAGTGCATTAGCCAATAATATTATACTGACATTAAACGGTATTTACTCAGGATTTTTTTTCCAATTCAGCACCCACAATACAGATGAATTTGCACAAGTTTCTCCCATTTCCTTAACCTCTTGTTCCAGTCACTGTATGGCAAGACCAAGAAGATGGTATCTAACAGTCACTGCTAGGCATTACATACTGGTTTCCAGTAAGCCAACATTTACAAATTTAGTAGTAATGTGGTTGGATTCACCAATAAAGTATTAGAAAAAATGGCAAAGTTTTAAACCAGACTACCAGACGTCCAAAGATAATAATTAAAAAAATTGTAAGCAACTTTACGCCAGCGAACGAAGAAATCCCTGAAATTAATTGTATAGATTTTAAAGTTAATCAATAAAATGCAAGGAGTATTTAAATCTCAATTCTTGCCTTTCCTGAGTGTCACCAAAACCTCCAGCAGTAATTACAATTTATGCCTTTCAAACATGAGGCTGTAATTAGGGATTAGGACAAACAGTTACTGGAACAGAGAAGACGCAAGATGTGGTTTCTATGAAGCACTCTGGAGTTGCCTATTACAAAGCAATCAGCCCTGCTGTAATGGGGAAAGCACCCCACGGCTCTCTGGCTGAGAGGTACAAGGAACGAAGGCAATGGAAGAAACATGACAAAATCCATGGAGAAGTCTGGAAACAAGCTGGTTTGATACAGACATTGAACGTGACTTTGAACTCTCGTCAAATCTGACGCCGTAGTTTTTAAAAACTGCATGCTGAGTTTAAAGGAAGGATAAAATTCCAAACCCACAGGCATTAACCTTGAATACTCTTGAAGTTATAAAATGGAGTCAACACCTTGCATAGCAGTCAAATCCTGCATGATTTTAGACAACCTCTTTTGCATGGTCAGAGCAATCATCATTGTCAGGCCCTTCAGTGTCTGCTGGACTGGGAGAGATAAAATCACCTCCGTTTTTTCAGTTTCCAGTGGTGGGCTGGAGAGAATACCCAACAGGCATATCCAGCAACAACGTTATGTTCTGCGTTTCATTGGGGAGGACTACACTCCCGCCTGCAGACTAAGTGAGAGCCTAGCAGGTGACTGAGCTGCAGCTCTGGCAAGGAGTGGACGAAACATTTGCCCGGACGCGGGGCTTACCTGACGTGGCGGTTCTCTCCATGCATTGCTTCTGAAGGTCCATGCTCCGCAGCTCCTCTGTGCTGGCATATTTCATGACGGAGTTGATGGAGGTGAGGGTGCTGATGAGCTGTGAATTGAGAGATCCGATCTGGGAGTGGGGCTCCCCAAAGGCTTCTGCCAATTCACTGTAATTTTCAGCAAGCAGCATCTGCTGTTCCTGCAGCAGCTTCTGCACACGCTCGATGTAGTGATCCAAGCCCGTCCTCAGCTCAGGTGGAGGCAGAGGGCTTTGCAGCTGGCCACTTGCCGGCTCGCACACAGACGCTCCACCAACACCAATGCTCCTGGTGCCAGCCGGCACAACTGGCAATGGAGGGGGTCCGCAGGCAATGCTCCTCATTTTAAGACCAACCAGGTAGTTCTCATGAACATTTATCTGCCCAACGCCACAGTCTTTGGTTTTTATTGCAGAGGGCTTTTCAAAGCCAGGGTGGCTGGAGAGCAAGGTGCCCACTCCAACTGAACGCATTTTAGCAGACGCGTGTATGTCCTTCACCCGGCCATCTCCTACTGCCACACTCCGTGTCTCCAGGCTCTCCGTGTTGGTCTGTTTATCACAGCTGCTCAGAGCAGTGTTCGTCCCGCAGTCCACCAGGAAAGCCATCTCTGTGCCGATGCACTGGCTCACCATCTCCAAAGCAGTGCTGGTTTGCTGGCTGGCCGTAGAAGGCACGGCCATCACCGTCGCCTCCGCCCTGGGCACAGCCTCTGTGGCTGTTTCACGGGACACACGCTCCTTGGGCGTGCACACCACCACGTCTACCGAGCAATCCCCGCAGCCCACAGACCTCACCGCTCCGACCGCCCGTGCCATCTGACGGGGGCTCAGCACACCTTCTGGCTCCTCTGTGTTGATGCCCGTCTCACAGACACTTGTCTCTGCACCCACCGCCTTATCACGCAGCTCAATAGAACTCCCCGTGCCCTGGTCTCGCACCTCTGCCCTCTCCCTCACCAGCCACCGGCTCATCAGCAGCTCAGGGCCCGCAGCCGCGCTCCGCATGGCAGGTTTGCAGGAGGTGCCAACGCTGCTCGTCTGCAGGTGGTTTCCCACTGACGAATCAGCGACATCCACGTGGTCTCCCACCATTTGGTCTCTCGTCTGTATGACAGTCTCCACCATCCTGCTGACGACACAGGGCTGAGCCATCGTGGCTTTATCTACTTTTTTTCTAGACCCAGCCGCCTGCAGCTCCTGTTTTAATTTGGTCATTTCCCTGTCATGAGTTGTTTCCTTTAACTGAACCTCAAGTCTGTAAATCTTCTCCTTAAGGGCTTCGATGGTCTGTTGCTGAAGCTCTATCTCTTTCTCGACCTCCGTAGACAAGCCAAGCATGGCCTCTGTCACCCCAACCCCAGACTCCCTCATTTCTTTCTCTGTCCCCACAGCTACTTCTTTGTGTTGCCTCGCAGATCTGTTGTATATAACCACATCGTTCATGTTCTCATCAGCACCTACAGCAACAGATCGGGCTTCTTTTGTTAGGCCTTCTCTGTTCACTCGAAGGTTTGCTGGACTTTCGTAGTTGCTATCCTGGATTTTCTTCTCCAGGGCTTGCATCTCAGCAGTCAGCTGCCTGAACTCCTCTATTCTCTGAGAGCTCTGCTCCACGCTCTCCACCTCTTCCTCACAATCTATGTACAGTTCTCCACCTCTTCTCACCTGAGACATGTGTTCCCACTGCTCTGCATTTCCTGCACTGTAGGATCGCTTTCTGAAACCGTATGTGTCATTTTGAGTAGCTTTCCTCTGGTTTTTCAGTTCAGCCATCATGTGCCTCTTCTCTTCCTGTAACACTGAAATTTTGACCTGCAGCACAGGAATGGTCTTGACTTGCTCCTCAAGCTCCTTGAGGCGCTTGAGGGCAACTGCCATTTGCTCCCTGATGTGCTGCAGATGCACTGGGCTGACGTTGGTGACCGGCGTGGATATTCCTGAGCTCATGGGGCTGTGACGAATGGAACTGCCCAAGGAGGAGCTGAAGCAGGCGCCGTAGTCACTGTTCCCCTGATACCCATTCTGCAGTTGCTGAGACATGTGACCGTACCCGCTGGATCCCACAAAAGAGGGGAGTGAGCTCGTGGAGCCCATGCCTCCAAAGCTGGAAAGCCGGGGCCTGCGGACATCTCCAGGTGTGACCTGCATCATCCTCTCCTGCTCGAGTCGCCTTCGCGTTTCCATGAGGGTTTTTGTTACATGGAGGTTGTGCCGAGGAGGCTGGGGGGAGGGAGGAGGAAGCTGCTTACTCTCAGGGACTGCCAAGTAGGAAGGAGATGCTTCGAAGGAAACTGAGGGTCTCGCAGCGACGGACGAGGATACTTGACTCCTTGCTGCCAAACAAGACTGCTTGTTGTCATCACTGTTCGACGAAGAGAGAGACTCCGTGGAGGTCCAGCCACTGCAATGGCCACCAGAGCTCTTGGTAGCCACTGAGGCTGGTATGGCTTTCCTCTTCTTTCGGATGTTTAGTTTCTTAATGGTATTTCCCTTTTGTATATCATCCACGTACTTCAGAAAATCCAAGTCTAGCTGGTAGCCGTAAGGTGTTTCCACAAAATAGGGGTCTTTCCGTTCTTTTTCATCTTCTCCATTTACAATAACTTCTTCTTTTTCTGGAAAAGAAGAAATAAAATCAGCAATGGAAAAGAAACTATGTCTCAGTAAACTACGTGCTGAAACACAAGCGCAGAAAGATGGGTGCTCACAGCACGCCGGAGGCAGAAACTGCTGCTGCAGCTCAGCGAGCAGACCAGCTTTCCGCTGACTGACCCTCAACACTAAATCCCGATTAACTTTTTAAAAGTTAATCAGTAGGTTTTCAAATGCTGAGAAGTGCATACCCACATAAATGTGTACACATGCATACACACAGATAACGTCTGTTAACAAAGGGGCACAGAAGTGGCACAGCTAGCAGCTCAAAGCTGTCCCTTCCTCAATCCCTCCAGTCTTCCCGTGTCACACCAAGGTTTCACATACACTGTGCTGTCACGTAAAGACCACAGGATTACAACATACCGCACAAATCATCTGGAGACCAACTTCTCTAGAGGATGCATTCGAGTAGAAGATAGGAACTTCGACCCTGCTCCTTATGCAACCGATGCCATTACACTTTACACAGATCTGCAACTGGTTTATGGCTTTGGGAACTGCTGCCGCAAGAGCAGAAACACCAGTTCGCTCTCACCTCAGCTCACGTTACTTCCACCGGTGCCTCTGCCTCTTTCATTTTATACTGCACAAAGCCCCCAGCAGCAAGACAGGCAGCAGGACCCCCTTCCAGCAGGGTCCCGACTCCCACTGCTGAGGGAGATTGTTCCCTCGCACGTAAGGAAACCCCGTCTGCCCTCTAGACACGGGACTCGCCTGTCCCCAAAGCAATCTACATAAAACTGCACCAGATCCGCCGGGCTTCCTTGGGCTGAGTATTTATACACAGCACTGCTATACGACCTGCTCCTCCCGTTCCACTTGGGGGGGGAGATTTAAAAAAAAAAAAAGAAAAGGGAAAAACAACTGTTGCGAGTTATGAGCTGGAGAAATAATAAGAGCCAGCTTTCCGGTTACCTGAATTAGCCACATGCCTCTGCCCCCACACTGCAAATTTTCCAGCC
>NW_009633489.1:0-1076 GCF_000690535.1 Cariama cristata
TGCTGCGGCACCTGCTTCTACCGCTTCTGCTGCAACAAACGCGCCGAGAAGCTCAACCAGAGCCTGTGCCGCAACTACAAGAGCCCCGAGTGGGCCCACCCCACCACCGCCAGCGGTGCGCTGCCCGCCGACGGCAGCAACGGCGCCGACGGGGACGCCAACAAGTATGACCCGGACAAGGACAGCACCAACGCCACCGTCTACATCTCGTGCGGGGCCATCGCCTTCGTGCTTATCGCCGGTGTCTTCGCCAAGGTGGCCTACGACAAGGCGCGGCGCCCACCTCGGGAGATGAACATACACAGGTGCGATCCTCCCCCTGCTTTTAGCACCCCTTCTGTCTAGGGACACCCTCCTCTCCAAAGGTTCCTCCTTTGCGCTGCCTCTCCAAATGTTTCCCCTTTGCACCGTCTGTCCAAGAGTTTCCCTGTTGCACTACCCACCCGAGAGAACCTCCTTTCAACCGCCCATCCAAGGGCTTCCCATTTGTGCAGCCTGTTCAAGAGTTTTCCCATTGCATGACCCCTCCAGGAATTCCACTTTTGAACTAGCTCTCTGAGGGTTCCTCTTTTGCACCACTGTCCAAGGGTTCCCCCACTGCACTACCTGTCCAAGGAGTCCCCCTGTGAACCACCTGTTCCGGTCTTTAACCTTTGCACTGGCTGACTATGAGTTTCCCCCTCGCACCACCCTCCTGAGGATTTCCGCTTTGCAACGGCTGCCTGAGGGCTCCCCATTTGTGCCACCTGGCCAAATGATCTTCCATTGTGCTATCATTTCGAGGGGTCTCCCCTTGAACCACTCGTCCAAGGGTTTTCTCCTTTGTGAGGGCTATCCAAGAGTTCCCCCTTTGCACCACCTGTCAAAAGGTTTTCCCTTTCCACCATCGCTCCAAGAGTTCCTCTGTTGCACCGTCTCTCCAGGGACAACCCCACCCCTTGGTCCATGTCTCCCGACCCCTTCCCACTTACCCATCCAGGGGTCCCTCCTGGTGCCCACCTCAGCCTTCCTATCCTCGAGGCAGCCACCCTGGGACCTCTTCCCTTCCCCTCCACGACCCCTCTCCACGGCGCGGC
>NW_009633490.1:0-1643 GCF_000690535.1 Cariama cristata
GGAGCTTGTCAAGTCCGAACAAGAAAAGGTGCCTTGCTTTGCTTGGCCTCCTGATTGATTGCAATAGCTCAGGGTGGGAAAAGAGGGGAATTCAGCTGACCTGGATGGAAAAGCACTGGCCCTTGCCCTGGAATGAAGGAAGCAGTCCCATCCGCAGGGAAGGGGGACCGGCAGGTAAGGTCCCCGCTGCTGTTGGGTGGTGGCTGCTTGCAGAGGAGCTGCGAAGGGGTCCTTCCTCCAGTGTAAAGGGTGAAAAAACCTTGGGATTGGGCTGCAGAGCTCAACCACACGCTTCGGCTCTGATTTTCAGCCCCGAGATGTGGGGTTGTGGTGCGGTTGTGCCATTAGCCTCCTTTCCTGCAGGCTGCACTTCGGTGGGTGCATGCCGCCTGGACCGATGCATGCCGTCTGGAAACACGGCATTGGCAATGGCAATCCAACGCCCCTCGGAAGAGGTGAGAATGCAGCTCCTGTGCGTTCTCCCGGCAGATCTTCCTCCTGCCCGGGGAGGGGGTGATGAAGGGCCTCTGTTCACCCCCTCCGTTAACCGGCCCTGAGCTGCCGCCCCTGCTCTCCCTTGGGGATGAGGGCAGAGACCTGCAGTAGGGACACATCCCGGCGGGTGCTGTGGGTGCTGTTCGTGGCAGGTTGGGGCACAGAGACGGTGGGAGCGGGGCTTCCCCGAGCTGCTCATTGGCTATATGGTGCCGGTTGCTTTTTATTCCCGTTTCCCAAGGGAACGGCCTTCACACGGTTCTGCTGTGTGGCTCTGCACCGTATTCGGCAGGGGGGTGGCCGGGGGGGGTTCGCACCCGCGCGGCCTCGCCTGGGTTGCCGTGAGTTGGGAGCGTGCGGGGAAGCATCCTTGCAGGGCAGGGTTTGTTATGAGCGTGAACAAGTTGGAGAAGCGAGTGTCCCCCAGCCCCGGGTCCGATGCTGGGGGTTGTGATGAGGAGATAATGTCACTCGCCCACTGCTCTCCGTCAGGACACCGGGGAGACCTGTGAATCGAATAAGTGGTTTCCCTCTTTATTTGCTTCTTTATGGCATTATCTGCTAACAGCGGGAGTCAGGCTTCCCTGGTGCCTGCTGCTAATGGGTCTTGAGTTGGCATCTGATGGGGGAAGACTGATGCTGAAGGGCTGGAAATTAGCAGCCCCCAGCTGTCGGGGGTAGGTCTGGGCTGGTGAGATGTCGCAGCCCGGCTCTGATAGCAGCCCTGCTTCCCTGCCTTTCTGTCCCCGCTCTCTTCTTGCAGAGAGATTAGTGTCACTGGTGGTGTGGGAGATGTGTTAAACGAATGCTGTTAACAGGGCTTGGCAAGACCCGCTGTACTCTGAGGCTTTGCTTTTCCCCTGGTCCTTGCACTGCTCAACCCTTTTTCTGTCCGCAGTCTTGAGTCCCAATGCACTTTTTCATGGTGCCTGTCCCTTGGTTCCCAAATACGCGCTGCCCATGGACATTTTTCACAGGCAGTGATTTTCTCAGTTGATCTGAGCTGGCTGGTTCCCTACCCCCAGGTCTTTTTCCAGGGACACACTAAAAATCGGAGGCTGCTGAAGTCTTCCGTCTCTTTCTCTTACAAAAACCCAAAAAACCACTTCATGTTGGAATTGAATTATTTCTCTCTGCCATCAGTCAGA
>NW_009633491.1:0-25937 GCF_000690535.1 Cariama cristata
TATATTTTTATAATTTATGCTATTTATACAATTTATAAAATACAAAATATTGCATGTTGTCTCTGGGTAATTAAAAAGTAGAAGGAGAAAAGGTCTAATTTTTCAAGCTTATTAATGTAGGTGTCATGGGTTCAGTATTTGGATTCCATATGCTAGGATTTTTTTTCTGCATGGTGCTGAGTTGTTAATGCTCATACCACAATTTTTTCTTGAATGTATTGTAAGAAATGGAAATATAAGTAATTTTTGCTTTATTCTGTCATGTTCTGCTGTGTCTTTGTTTGTAGATACTGAATACTAGTAAGGACTCTTGATTTTCATGCAGGTTTTCTCTTTTGAAGAGGAGGGTTTCCTCCTCATTTGAGTCATGCTAACTAGCAATTTGACTGTGTGGCCCCAAAGGGGGAAAATATACCTACAGATGTAAAACACAAGATAACTTGCTATCCTGATATGGTTGATAAGTGTGACCCTATGAACTATCAATTCAAGAATGACAAGACTTACAGGAAGCAAAATGTATCCCCAGATGGATGCTTGTGAGAGGTTTAGCCATAACCATAAGATTTTCACCTTCAGTTTGTGTCTTGGAGTCCTTCTGATAGGCTGAGTTTCAGTGAATGCAGCTGTGTGGTTCACAGCTTGGCTTAGCTCAGCTGCAAAGTGTTTTGTAGCAGTGATGCATGGGAATCTTGTTTTTCTAGAGCTGAATGTACTTTGCAGTTCTCCTGGGCTTACCTGGCTTGCGAAGTACAGAATATTAATGGTAGGTCTGAAAGCACTGTGCAAAATCAAAGAGAATTTGTGGCCTGGATTCCAACTTGAATTCCCAAAAGATAGTGAATTGCTACCCTCCTCCACCCTTCCTGCAGTTTTCATGCATTTACTTTTAGGGTCTTCCTTATCTTACAGGTAATATGGTCAGAGTTAAAAAAACTAATTCATGAAAAAATTAAAAGTTTTTTTTTTTTTGCTGGCTAATAAAAAGACAGAATGTTTGAATTACTGGCCTTTGTGGTGAAGGGATAGAATATTGGAAAACCTGGATATTCTATGAGTAATACAGACAGTACCATTGCTTTCTTAATTAGATGAATTTGAATAAATTTCTATTAATATCTAATTAGAGATTCATATGACTGGTCTCTAGCATATATTTATGAATCACATTTGAGCTCTTACGATAGCTAAAGAAAGACAGTAGCTAAGGAAAGGTCATATTTTGCAAGAGCACTTCTTCCTGGGCTGCAAAGCTTAATCATTATTTCTGTTGCTGTCCTTTTCGGATTTACTGGTTCTGCTTCTGTATTATCAAAGTAAAAGTTGACGGCTCCTAGGTGAATCCCTCAGTCACCAAAGTTCATTGATCAGAAGAGAAATCTTGTGGAAATTCTGGTTCTTAAGTGGAAGCTGTGACAGTTACTGTCAGTGAATATATAATAAAAATAGGAATTAATAAGGTCAGATGCTATTAAATGCTGTAAAAGCAGGCAGCACCAATATAATTATGAAAGCGTATATGTGATTTCAGTGGATTTGCCGAATCCAGCTGCAGTGTTTCTGCTGAATTTGCCTGCAGTGTTGGCTCGATTTCTAATGCTGATTGAGTAGAGAGAAAGAGATCAGTTTTTACCCTATCTTTAAAATAGAAAGCCTTGAGTAACATGCATTTTAGACTCCTGGAAAATTTACTCATATATTTTGCATTAATATCTTCAGAATTGTTCTCAGTGGGTTAGATTTTGAAATTTTAGATTTGCTTTTAAGTCAAGGCAGTGGCATGAACAATGTTGTGAAGAGTTCAAAGTTTCCAATTTACAGCCCAAACTGTACACATAGGTAAAGTATCCTCAAATATCCTTTTCCTGGAACAAAGAAAACAGTAAAATAACCATGGAATTAGGAACTGTCTGCAGATGGCTCTTTCTTTCCAGCATTAAGCATTTTGATATCTTATTTAAAATGAGGATAATTCTACCCAAGATATACAAAAAGCACTTTAGTAGGAATGTAGTAGTTTGTTATGTTTTTGGTATTCAGTGCAATGGCAAAAAAGTACGTATCAGTGGGTGCTCTATTACCAGTGTAGAACATAGTAGAACAATAGGGCTCAGAAACTCCCTGGGGCACAGACAGAGCCTGATTGTACAAGCTTAATATCTAGAACCTAATCTCTTTGCATCAATTAATAAAATGGATCCTGGCTGACTTTCATGTCATTCACCTTACTTGGTGCCCAAGGAAGACATGTGAAAGCCATTTGGAATATAAATTGTTTAAAATAATGATAGTGATCAAGGACCCATCTAGGGTAATGAAGTGAGCTTATATTTCTTGCTCATTGAAGTACAAGAATACAGCTGTTCAGGCATGGTCGGGTAAAAATGCAGCAGTAAGATGCTCTGTTTCGCTTGTTCTGAACAATTTTATTGTGGTACCATCCTCGTGTACAAACATTCCTTTACCATTAGTGTTTTGTAAATTGGATTAGAAATTAAAATTAATTTTTCCTCCCTCTTTCTTCTTTCCTGTGGTTCACCAAGTTGCTGAACTGTACCAAGTGCCTTGTTCTGCCTGTGTTTTAGTTTCCTTGGTCAAGGAAGAATTTATGAACTATTGCCTTAGAGAATTAGGTTCACAGATCACACATCCCACATATTTTTTGTGTCTGGGATACTGCTTATCAATGAAGACTGCAAGGTTCAGTTGCACAGGTCCTGAAATAAGACATCTGAGTTAACCTTCCCTGCCAGTTTGTGGCAAACCTTCAGGGCTGTTGGACCTCAGGATAACCTCTATGGATTATGTGAACTGATGAGCAAATTGAGCCTTTCATTTAGATGATAAGAATTGCAGGATTTCTATAAGAAAAGCTATGTTGTTCAGAAAGCCCAAATAGTTGTCTGCTAGTGTGCTATTTCTTGTCTTTATTTCTGCACTTTTTGAGTGTTTCTTGGAATTTCACTACTGTCTTACAAGTTTCTAGACTGTCTTTTCTGGTTTTAACTCTTTCAACTCAGTCTTGTGTTCTCCATCATGGAGCTGCCATCCTGTCTTCTGTTGCTGCTCAAGGAACAGCAAAGAAAATTTCATACTATGAAGGAGAACATGAAGGCTGTATGTAGAGACATGTCTTACAGTACTGTTGCAAGAACAGATAAGTCACTAGAATGTTATGAGTTACCATCTTTAAAAATGGCTTAAATTGCATCAATCTAATCCTTAGTTTTATGTGCAGCTTACGTTATAAGTAGTTTTTTGTGCTAACTGGTAAGACACTGTCAAGTGCAGGTTTGGAAGTACAGTATCAGATCACCTTTTTCTTCCTTCTTCTTCTTCCTTCTTCTTCTTCTTCCTTCTTCTCCTTCTTCATCTTTCTTCCTCTTCTTCTACTTCTTCTCCTCCTGCCTCCTTTTCATTGGCTAACCTAAAATACCTAAATTACAACATGTAAGCTGTATGGATTCAATTAAACATAAAGATCTCTAATGTTTTGAAAATACAATGTTAAAAACATTTGGATGAATTTTTGTTTTAAAGTAGCTTAAAAAGATGGCAAAACATCCATTTTAATACGAAATATTAGGAAGGAAGATATGGAACACAATGACAATGGATTCTTATGGTAATCATGGCAGTGAGGGTGAAATAAGTATATTCAAAGCCTGTTCCAATTACAGGTTTTCCTCTGATTTCAGTATGAAGTTCTTCTTAAATGAAATTCTTAGAAGTTACACTTAACTGCAGATCCTGAAATCTGCAATTCTACTCAGGGCAGCATTAACTGACACTGAAATGCTCTAATAGTGGACTTCAGATCAAAAATGGCTTCAGAGCATTTAATTGTTACTAACTCAACCAAACAAATGACTTTGCTTGGAGATCATTCTGAAGAGATACCTTTTTTCTCAGGAAATTTTATGTCCATGCTAGTATCATTGCTTTGTCAAATAATCTCTGTCCTTCTGCAACTAGCACAAAGTCATTATTAATAACTATTGTAATCTTTTGCTCAAATTTGTACTATGAGCTGATGCTGTATTGCACAGATGTGTTGTTTACATTTGTGAATCTTGTGTGGGACTCACCATTGCATCTGAACTCCCTTTGTCCAGAAACCTTTTGGTGTTCATTTTTTTTTCTCTCCATCTTTCCTCTCTCCTTTTTTAACTCTTGAAAGCAGGGAAGTTACAATATTTTATAATGTATCATTCATGAATTAAAAAAGTGCAGCAAAACATTTCAGAGTCTAATGAGCAAGTTAGGCAGGGCATTAGTGAGAATAATGTACTGAGTAGATTGCAAAGTCAGATCATATTGGCCCTTTTAGCTTTATTGTCTGCTATACAATAATATCATCAGTCTTCTTATAGAGCACTGCATTGATATGTGCCATGATACCTTAAATCCTTTCAAGGAGAGCAAAACACAGTCTGACTGGTGTTAAAAAGCAATATTCCGTTAAAGTAGACGTAATGATATCAATTTATAACAAGTGGCAATCTCACCATTGTGTAGTTTGTTGCTTCAGCCCTACAGCTGGAAGTGATATTTCTGATTGAGGGTAGTAATATTTATTTGTCTGTCTTTGAGAATGCAAGAAAAGGTGAGTAAATGAAGTATTTTGAAGTCATCAGGTTTGAGGACACCTTAAACCCAAATTCATAAACATGGTAATGACTAATTTCCTGTGAAGAATGAAGGTCATCCACAAAGTTTAAAACTGTGATTTTTAAAGTGACTATGTCTTTGGCAGTTTTGGTAATCATCACATTCTATACACAAATGTAATGGGTTAACCCCAGTGGACAGCTCAGCCCCACACAATCACTCGCTCATTCCTCCCCAGTGGGGTGGGGAGAGAATTAAAAGGGCAAAAGTTAGAAAACTGGTGGGTTGAGATAAAGACAGTTTAATAGGGAAAGCAAAAGCTGTGCGCACAAGCAATGAAAAATAAAGAATTCGTTCCCCACTTCCCATCAGCAGGCAGGTGCTTAGCCATTTCCAGGAAAGCAGGGCTCCTTCACATGTAATGGTTACTTGGGAAGACAAATGCCATTACTCCAACGTCCCCTCTTCCGTCTTCCTTCCCAAACTTTTTTTTTTCCCCCTTTGCCAACCTTTCTGATAGTAGGGCCCAGTTTGGAATAATTTACAGTCTCAGAATTATTCTAATTTACTAATCCCTTGTGAAAGCTTGCTGGTAGGGCATTGATTATACTGTCGGAGATGACCAGAACCCAGAGTGCACTGACATTCTCCCTGGCGAACCACGTGTATTAGAATTGGTTTACGTCACCTGAGGAGTTGCCTAGATGTAAGCAGATATTTGGGACTGTCTTAGAGGCTATAGGCCATTTGAAATGTATTTGTGCAATGTGATAGCGTAGTGATAGTATCTGGCCTATTCATATAATGAACCAACTAAGTACCTCTATATGTTACACATACTCTAAGCATAGATAGACTATTCTGGTTTACCTTCTTTTGGTGTTGTTTGTAGCTGTTTGGCTTGTTTTCTCCATTTTTCCTCTTAGGTCCTCTTTAGTACTCGATAGACAAGAAATGTACTAGATAACTTCAGACACCTATGGTGACTCACCTAATTAGCCTGGACTTAATTTATAGTGTATAGTGAAAAATAGTCACTTTTAGGATATGACTTAACTGATTTATTTCAGGTTTATCCATTTTTGCAGGTATTTCACTGTCTCAGTCTAGCTCCCATCTATGGCAAGGGACAGAATTAAAGGTTTGTAACGGGCTCCAACAAAATCAGAGAACATTTTGTAGTTCAAATGGAAGCAGCTTCTGAAGTTCTACCGTGGTATCACCAGTTCTCTAGCCCACAGAATAAGTAGTAGTGTACATGCAAAGTATCAGTCTTCATGTTACCTGTCACAGAGTTGCATTGTGAGAATGATAAAGCTGCTGGTGTTTCTGGGGCTTAATGACAGTGCACAAATGAGGATGAGAGACAACAAAGTTTCTTTTTTGACTGGAGTTTTCTGTAGTAGAACAGACATCTAGCTTTATTCTATATTTAGAAGGCAAAAATAAGTATCAGCATTGTTTGCTGGACATTTTCTGAGTTTTATAATGGAACCCTCATTTTCTAAAGCAATTACTAATGGATGTAAACTATTGTGTCATTCCACTGAAGTCAGTTGAATTATTCGTGTCTGTCATGTACTAAGAGTTCTGCAGGATCGACATGAAAAGGGGTCCCTTGAGTGGGGGGGATGCAATTAGGCAATAAAATAGACAGACATAGGGAAATAAAGGTGGCATGGTCAGTTTTAAGTCTGGCAGTTCCTAACTTCCAGATGTCTGGTGTGCAATCTGAATAATCTTTCAGCATTATTTACATTTAGTATAGAATGTATAAAACTTAGTGGAGCTTCTTACCGGGATTTTTTTGTTTTGTACAATAGCCAATGTCCTGGCTTTTAGCCTGTTTCAAAGAGAATCTCAAAGGAGACCTCTACTACTAGGGGTGTGCAAGGTATTTTTCTGCCTTTTTTCTTCTGACTAGCTATGTTCATTTTCTTAGGCAATGATAAATCTATTGGGCACACACAAACATAATTCTGGCTGAACTGTTTCAGCACTTCCAGTGGTTTTCTTTATTTTAATTCAAGGAAGGATCTGTGAAATTTTGAAATGTTTATTTCATTTTCAGAGTTAAGTACCACCCTTGGTATCTCTGGAGTGACATTCAGTTTCCACTAGGATTTGATATTTCTTTTCCCTCAGGGTTAACTAAACATTTATTAAATCACTAAATAACCCTGTTACTCTATGATATCCTTACAATATCTATGCATATTTTACATCTGTGAATTTAAAAGCTTGTGCTGTTTCTAAACATGGAGAAATGTTCTGACAGAATACTAAAATACCTACCACAGTACTGGATTCTGTCTAAAAGCCTGGATTATAAAAATAGATAAAATTATATTTGTGTAGAAATAAGGATATTGAAAGATCTTAACCCGTATCTCACAAGCTGAGTTCTCTGTCTCTATAACAAGCAGACAACGCAGACAGCTAGGGCAGAAGTGAATCGCTGCAAATACCACACAAGGAGTATTTGTTGGAAGAAGCATGCTGTCAGCGTTAAAAATATGGTCTTGACAGAAAACAAATATTAGCGCTGAGAGGCCTAGAAAATTCTGAGCAAGGACACTGTTGGAGATCATTCCAGGAAAATACCTTACTTGCTATTTCCCCCCCTTTGTGTGTGCATGAATTACGCTAAGGTGCAAACCTCATCCCGGGGTGCATCAAACACAGCATAACCAGCCGGTCAAAACAGGTGATTATCCTGCTGTATTCAGCATTGGTGTGGCCTCACCTTGAATACTGTGTGCGGTTGTGGGCTCCGCCATTTAAGAAGGGTGGTAAGGCACTTGAATGTGTCCAGAGGAAGGCAGGAAAGCTGGTGACAGGGCTGTAAGGAATGCCCGACGAGGAGCGGCCGAGGGCTCTGGGTCTGTCTGGTTTGGAGAGAAGGAGGCCGAGGGGCGACCTCATTGCTCTCTGCAGCTTCTGAGGAGGGGAGGTGGGGAGGGAGGTGCTGAGCTCCGCTCCTGGGATCCAGGGACAGGACACATGGGAATGGCTCAGAGATGTGCCAGGGAAGGTTCAGACCCGACCTTAGGAAGCATTTCTTTACTGAGGGAGTGATCAAACACTGGAACGGGCTTCCTAGAGAGGTGGTCGGTGCCCCAGCCTGTCAGTGTTTGAGGGGCATTTGGACAATGCCCTTAACGACATGCTTTAACTTTTGGTCAGCCCTCAAGTGGTCAGGCGGTTGGGCTAGATGGTCGTTGTAGGTCTCTTCCAACTGAAATTAGTCTAGTCTAGTCTAAGGCAGCTAATAATATTAAATTATTTTGGAACCTTGATGTTTCAATGAAAATAATTACTGAGTACTTCATAATTTGCTGACATCACATAATGACAAAGATAATGGACATAGATTTATATATGGTAGTAAGAAGTTCAGTTAAATGCCTGCCATAGAAATAAACCTGTTAAAAAAAAATATTATCAACTGCTAATATCTTCACTCATCCTTATACATTGAAACTCTTTTAAGGAAATGCCTGTTAAAATAACATACCTCTTAAATTAATACAAAGAGCCTATCTTTAAAATAAAAATTTTAAAGAAGTAAGTATGCAACACATTAGTTTATGCTAATGAAACTATGCAGGTACTTTGAATTATCTAATTAAGGTGCAAATTGTCACATGGTTAGCTTAATTTTACTGTATAGTTTTAAAATAATTCCTTTGTATCCATTAATTAATTAAATAGAACTGTGTGCTTTCAGTGCCTAAAAGAATATTAGTTGCTCTTGACTGCTTTTTTTCTGCTCACAGAGCTTATATAAATGCAGTCCAGCTGCCCCACTCTCAAAAGCGACTGTGACCCTCCTGCTGTTTTTTCTTTCTGTGGCTCTGCAGCTGTTAAATTCTTTCCACTCAACTTAGACACTTGTGGCACCATTTTTCTCCTTATCCACATCTTGATATTCTTTACAAGTATTTAATCTTCAGCAGAAGAACCTGGAATGAGATTTCCTAAAGCGAGATTTCCTAGTCAGACTGAATAATGGTAGGCAGTTAATACTGGTGACATCTGAGAGCAAACACAAAATTCTATGCAAGCATGCATGTAAAATCCTTTTACGTACCTTAATCACTGGGTCTGACTTTGCTTTTTCTCTTAGACCAATGTGGCATTAATTTAACATCATCAGTTTTAGCAGAATTACCCCTGCTATACTCCACAGTAAACGAGAGCAGAATCTGGTCCAGTATTGATACAGTATGCCAAGGGGACAGCCTTAGCTGATCTTGAAAAATGTTGCTTGTGTACAGCTTGTGTAACCATTATACAATTCAGAGCCAGGAGAATCCCTGTTACCCAGACTGATACTACTGACAGGCTTCAGAGGGCACAAGGGAAGCTCCCGCAGAAGAGAGTAGAGATAGAGATGATCTTCCAGAGAAGCTATTTTGCCTGTATGGTTTAAGCAGGTCCTAAACCCCTTCCCTATAATCCCAATACACCTTGTCTGAGCTACTAGTGAGCATTGTGGGAAGGATTTCCATTTCTCTTTGGCTGAGTCAAGGTTGCACAGAAGAGAAAAAACAAAAGCAAGGAAGAAATAAAGCATCATGTAGGTGGAACATCAAATTCAATCCTATTTCCCTTTAATATCAAATTTTTTGTTTTACTCCGGTTTTGCTTTCTGCTCCTGCAATATATGTCTATCTGGGTATATTTACAAATGAGCTGGGAAGTGCTTCCTTGGCAAACCATGAGCCAATGAAGTAGCAATCCCTCCAGGAGACCAAGTGGGAAAGTGTGTAAGCCCACTTTGGTGTTTCAGCTCATTATCACATTTCTGAAAAGGCTTTGTGTATTTTTAAGAAAAAGTCATAAGTCACTTTGCTTTACACATCCTGTTTGCAGTTATTTCAGGCATCTGATTCCAGGCTTCCAAGCACTGGGACAGGAGCTGGGCCTAAGCATGTCCTTCCCTGAATACCATTTCAAAGTCTTCTCATAATTTCATCCCCTTGTAATACCATGCCCACCACTGTGCCTGCAGATCTGTAGACCAGCAGTCATGACCTTGTCTTGTGCCCCTTGAAGGATGACTTTCTGTCTTGACGTACTGCTGGCGAGGCCTAGCAGCAAGTTTCCTGGAGGCCAAGTGCACAATACCATGATAATCCCCAAAACTCTTGCTTTGTAGTGTGATCTTAAAGAAAGGGATGCATAAGACATCTTTTAATTCCTTATAGCCTGAGTAGTGAGATGTGGCTCAGACTCACAGGGCTGTTTTTTTCTCTGTGGTAGGAAAGGGCAAAAATTTACCCATCTCTTCAGTCACCTTTCGACTCCTAGTCCCAGGCATGCCATTCTGGTCTCTGTTAAAACAAACAAACAAAAAAGGGTACCTTTTGATTTTCTGTGATTTCAGACCTTTTAGTTTTGCAGGAGGGCTTTTAATTTTTAACGCCTTATTTTCACATGGCTACATCTGTGGAAAAGGGAAACTAGCTACATTACACACCAGTCCTACATCACCTCTGTGTTATACAGCATCAAAATGGCAGGTTGATAAAGAAAGTTAAATTTGTTCTGCAGTCCATATATTCTTTGTACAGTGAAGCATTTTACTACTCTGTGTGCATGTTTGTGGGTGCCCAGGCACGAAGAGGCAGTTAGCTATGAAGAAGGCCTTCCTACCGAGAGGTAAATGTAAACAGTTAGAGGCAAGTGTTCACGTAATAGAGCTGCTTGTCTGTTTGATGCTAGCATATTTCTGAGTTAATGTGTCATTTTTGCTGATTTCTTAAATAAATATATATTTACATGTCTTTATCAAGATGGAATGGGAATGTCAGCTTTGAGTAAGATGATGCAAAAGTATTGTAACGCAAATCTTTAGCAGATGTTGTGAATTCATTTTTTATTTGCATGGCTGGATCCACTAGACCCAAGAGCTGAACTATTATTTATATTCTATTTATTATTCTGCTGCCACATTGTCTGAGATGAGGAAGACCTTGCTTAATTACATTAAGTGTATAAATGAATATTCTAGGATTAAGACACACATATCTTCGTTATTTCTTCTCTCCAGAAACTGAAATTCAGATGTCTAGAAAAGATTAAAGGTGGCAAACGCTAATGCAAAGCCATAAAATTTAGGAAAGAAAAACAATAAAGCCTTCCAAGTCATTTGTGTATCACCTATCACAAAGTAATATCTTTATCTGAGGAATTTATTTTGCTTTTTAGTCAGTCTAAATTAAAATAGCCCAAATGGCCACTTCTTATGCAAGAGTATTCTGATCCAGTGGATTTCATAGCCCTGATCCTCCTTCAGAAGTCTGTACTGAGCTCCACATGGGGCTGACCCATATCCAGGTCACTGTAAAATTTTGTTCTGGGGATTTTCTGAGTCTTTTCCACTTTTATTTCTTAGTCCTTAATTTTGCTTTTTTATCCCTGTTACATACCATTTATGTCACCCTAAGTATATTATCCTTTTTCCATAGACATGATCAAGCATGCTACGTGTGCCCCTACACCACTTTATATAGGAAGAGAATTTTTGATTGTTGAAGTAGAGAATCAGAATGTTTCACCAGTTGAAAAGTTTCTAGCTTCCAGGGGCATGTATAAAAACACCATGGTAAAACTGTGATACCTGGTCAGTTTGCTGTAAGGTCACTTTTAGCATTATTGCTTTCCAGGTTTATTCCTGTCAGCAAATGTCTGTGTGCCAGATTAACCCACAGAGAATAAAACTGCTTGCAGTTTTTCCAAAATTACTCTAATTTTATTTTCTCCCTTAATTCTTATTGGTCTGCAGGTCTAGCCATGTAATCCTATGTTGCTTCATATCAATTAGGATATTTAAAAAACTAACACTAGTATGGTAGGCAGGTACTCTAAAGTTTTGGTTCATTGCCATATATATTCATTGTTTCAAATCTATCAGGCAAATTGCAGTTCATACTCACCTCTACACCAATCTGAATTATTTCTGTAAGTCTGTATGAAGCAGCCTCAGTGCAAAATGTGTTTCATATAAAGGTGAATCTTACAGTCTTATACTATATTTTTATACTCCTATAAAAGAAGCCCAAAATGCAGTCTGTTTGTCTGCTGTAAGCTGTTATTTACAAAGGCATCTTTTTCTTGTCCACTTCCAAAGGTTTATTTTCTCCAAAATTTCGAATACGTACCTTGGTTATTCATATTTATGCTGTATAATGAGATATGTCATATATATTGTACAGAGATTGGCAAAATCACTGTTCTTTCTTGGAAACTATAATAATCTATTTTGTCTTTTCTAATTATCTGGAATTTCCCATGTTCCTCATATTTCAAAAGTAATTAGGTTATTTCTTCAAGAAAAAAAAGAATATAACACAGGGAAGTGGAATGAGTATGTATCCTTTATATAGACATAACATTAATCAAAATTCCATCCTATTCTTTGCTGCTGGCTGCTTTTATAAGATTTCCATCACTTGAAAAATTTCTAGACATCCTTTTTTTTTTCCTTTAAAAAAAAAAAAAATGATTTCTCCCTTCAGTAGATAGGTCCTCAGCTCTCACTTGATAGATTTTTCAAATACAAACCATGCCTAATCCACTTTCCCCATCCTCCCCAAATCCCAACAAACAGAACTAAAAATCCTGAGTTATGAGCATATAGTGACAAGTTTTGCAAACAAAGTCCATCTCTTTCAGATACTTCATAGACATAATAATACATCAGTCTGTTACTGGTTGTCAAAGGAAGAAAAGAGGAAGTTTAGAAAAGGAAAAAAGATAATTTAGCCAGACAGTACAACCTGGTTTTACTCCTTTGTGAGGACAATTTTTACATTGCTTCTAGCACAAATACCGGATACAAGTTAATTTTGATTGCCGTCTTTTATTCACTATCTTTTGAATAGATCTTACTAAATCATACCATTTTACCTTGGCAAATAGAATACATTGTTGTAAACAAAAGAAAGAGAAAATGAAACTGCAGCTTAATGAATTACACTGGTAGGACTGATTCTTTTTCCTTGCATAAGATGTGTTTGGATATTTAAAACTTAGAACTACATTACTTAGCACTCCTATAAAGCAGTTACATGCCAGCCATATGTGATAACAAGGCAAAGACATGGAGGGAAGGAGTTGCTTTCAGGAAAGACTTGAGTTCTGGTGTTAGAAGCTGTCCTTTTTCTGCGGACATTGGATTACAGTCATTAGCTACTTCTGCCTTTGTCATTTTTGGTCTTTTTTTCTCAGCTAGGCAAGAGAAAGACCGGAGGAAAAGAACAGCAAACGAACAAACAAACAAAGTAGTTCTGAGGCTTCAGTTCAAAGACGTCTATGTGGTTTATTTAAGGTGTTGATTTGGAGCCACTTGTTTTTGTGCCCTTTGTACTTGCCGTTTTCTTTCCATTAGTATCTTCTATCATGTTGGTGTGCTATTGAAATTGAGTGCGTGGTATTTATTCCAATGCTTAAAGATTTGCTGTGCGTACAGAACTGGGAGTACAACCCTAAAGCCTATTTGTGCACACTCCGTGTAAATCAAATAGTGTGCTGAGCCTTAGAATATCACTGTGGGTTACTGTGCCATAACCTGGATTGGAGAATATTCTGTCTCAGGGAAAAATAGCCTGCTGGATCTTGTCAGCTGTGCACTTAGGGAAGTGAGGGAGAAAATGATCAGATAACATCCTTATCTGTGAAGACTCAAGAGAACTGAGTTTTCCATATTCACAAGCTACCTGAAGGTATTGGCAGCAGTATCTAGTCCAAACAAACAAAAAATTTCCCTGATAAAGAGCACCATTCAGAAGCAAAGCAAGAGAGGTCAGAGCACAGCTTCTGCAACACCAGAGGATCCTGGCCCGTCTGTACATGCTCACAGCGCTAGCCTGTCTAGCCAAAAGGTCTTTCTTCTGTTTAGGTGTGTAAAAAATGAGGGTGCTAAGGACAAAGCTGGGAAAAATGGAGATTCTTTACACTGATTTCCTGCGGAGGAGCGTTGGGGAGAGCCCCCCCAATGGCAGTGTTCTCTATCTCAACTTGTAACTGGAAGAAGTCTTGCATTTATTTCCTAATCAACACTGCAATAGTCTTGATATGGTGGTGGAGGGGTGTTGATTCATTTAATCCTTGAAATCTCCCTGTTTTGTATTTTGTTTCAGATCCCTTAGTGAATGTGTTGCTCTGGCTAGGCCATGAAATATTGTTTTTTATGAGCTTCTTGACTTGGCTAGGAGAGAGATTTACTTTGTCTAATATTACATGTGTATGCTGGAGTCAAGAGCATGGACTATCTTTCTACTCACTGGAGAGAAACAGGGGTCTTACGGTACACAATTCCTCTGACCTATTTTAAGCATCACTATTACAGTAGGGTATATGACACCTGAATATTGTCTTCTACTGACTCTTAAGAAAATCTGGACAACTAACCCAGCAACCCAGGTTCAACTGAAGTGTGTTTCACCTGATTAAAGACTTTTTTTAGCAAGGTAGTACTGAGTATGCTCACTGGATTCCTCAGGATCCTCTAAAGCCTTACAAATACACTCTGGATTATTTACTTGGGGCAAAATATATGACCTGTCAGTGAGAAGAAGCCTGGTATTTAACTGGGTTTCTTCATTCACTTCAGAGTGAACTAAGGCTGCAGTGGTAGGGGTAGAATTCTCTGGTAAGGGAGAGTTTCAAAGACTCTCCAGATTACATTTCCCCAGAAGCAAGCCCTGTTGCTTGCAAGAAAGTCAAGTTTATCTATACAAGCCTGCACCATAAATTCAGTGGGTTTTTTATTACTGTTTTCTGTGGTACAGTAAATTTGAAATACAGTAAGTTCTTTTGCTATTCTTGAGACCACGAAAGGGTTAAATTCAAGGGGCCATTAAATTCTTGTGGCCACGTGGTAACGGAAGCACAGTTCACAGTAGAAAGTATCTGATACAGTAAAGATATGTCATTTTGCATTTTGATAATAATGTCTCACTTGTAAGTTTTTGTTTCTTCCTTTATGTCACAGTTTATTGTCAGTTTTGTTTTGCTTTCTTTTTAACATATTTTTTGACTGAGAGTAATAGCAAGTTTAAAATACAAAAGAATCCCAAATCCAAAGCTGTAGTTTTTGATGATCTCCCCAAAAGGAAAAAAAAAAAAAATGAAGAAAGTTTAAATATTTTAAGTAATTTAAAATGAAGTACAAAAAATCAAATAAGTTTATGATTAGACCACGACTTTTGATCACAACAAATTTGGGCTGCCACCAACAGGTGTGGTCTGCTCATTCCCACTCACTCATTCCCATTACTTTGCTGGTGTGAACACTGGTATTTGCACAGCTGGGCTGAGAGTCAAATCAGGGAACCATTCTGATTGAAAAATAGCTACAAATTTTGTGTTGTCTTTGTTTAAGCAGCCTTATACAAGGAAAAAATTATTGATCTTAGATAGCAGATGATGACACCAGGCATAAAGGTGCTTTTTCCTCCTGGGTGCTGTGATAGCCAGTTTATTTGAACAAGACAGATAGGAGAAATAAGGGAGTTCTGTTAGTCCCTCTGTTAGTTACTCTGCAGATGAGTAAGAGAAGTAAGACGACAAAAAGATTCCTCTCAGCCACCTAGAATGCAAGCATTTGGCCTGGACTTCTCTTCTGAGTCCACCCGTGGTCAGCAGAGAAAGGCACCTCCAGAGGGCAATCTCTTCTCATTTTAACAAAAATATCTAGGATGCATAGAACAAGCCACCCTATGGAAATACCTGTCTTCACAGACTGTCTTGAGAACAAGGTGACTAACTCAGGCTAGGAGTGTAGCTTTTCAGTGTCTAACATAGGGAAAGGGAGATCATTTTCCAAATAAATTCCTATGTTCACACAGGAAGTTTGTGGCAGAATTAAATTTCCATAGTTAGCTCTTTCTCTGTTACCACAACCATTAGCCTGTCCTCTTTTTCTAAGATAGAGCTTGCTTTAATGGATAGAAGGGAATTGTGAACTCTGATTAGACTTCCAAGATAATGTGGTGGAATTTCAGAGGCTTTTAAAGCTGGGAGAAAACGGTGGATCATTTTTGTCTGGCCTCTATAATACATATTGTAAAGGATATTTGGTTATCCTTGTTTTGAGTCCTGTGATTTGCATAGATCTAAAGTAAATCTGATCCAAACTTTGAATTTCAACCTCTTAAATTTTAATTTGGCTCTGTTTCAGGAATGAAATACATTTATTTGGGTTTCTGCTATGAGTGAGTTTCAGGCTGACCACTTTCAGTTACTTCATGCATTGTGAGTCAATGCTGAATCATCTTTGTTTCAGTCAGCAGTTGCTAAACTCTCCAGCAGTTGTCTCTCTAACATCTCTGATTCTCCATGATTTCCTGTTGATAAAGGAAACGAGGTGGCCCCAGCCTTAATAGCAGTCCATAAAACAAACGTCTTCATGACCATATGGCTAGGTGAGCTATTGGGAAAGTAAGATCCACAGTTTTCTACTGCTAATCTGGAGTGTTAAACTAACTAAAAGGATCTCTGGTGAAGTTTTGGCCCCTTCCAACCAGCATTCCTCCAAATAATTCCTGGGCACAATTTGGGGATTAAGACAGGCTAGTGACCAGTCCCAGAAGGCAGCTTAGGTGTGGCTACACTCTGTTGGAAGGTGGTAGAGTTTAACAGAACATAGCAGAATACTTAATAAATAGACAGGCTAGTTTTTTTGCCAGATGGTTTCTATGCCAGAGAAATAACTCCTCTCACATTTCCTTTACTAGTATACACTTAGCCATGGAGTCCTCAGCAGGACTGCTACCAGAACAGAGAACATTTCCAGACTGCAGGAGCTGAGATACCCTAGGGTCTGTGCAGCTCCAGGAAACTAGAAGTCTAGGTGAAATTTGGCCTTAGAGCGGTTTGCCTGCAGATGTTGCTGCGGAGTTGCTAAAGCTCCTGGGACCATTGATCTCCCTGGAATCATTCCAGCCCTGCAGCTTTGCCTGTCATGGTCTGTGTAAGTGGTCCCAGGACAGCACTGTTTTGGATTACACCAGAGCTATGGGTGAATTCACTTGTTAAGGAACCAAATAACCAAAGTGTTGGGAAATGTAGTTAGTATGCAAACTTCAAAACTTACCCCTGTTTCATTGGGAGTTTAATCAAAAATGACATATTTGCAAACTCTTTCCTTTTTAAAAATGGGCTTTTTGTAATGAAAAAGCATTCCAGCTCATTACATGCAGTCAGATCTAGACCGAGGAATACCTTCAAGAAAGTATAGTAATAATATGAAGCATGAAGATGTATAAAATTCATCAGTTTCTTTAGTCACATTTTGTAATAAGTCCACAGTTAAAATTTGAATTTTACACTTTGACTTCTTATGACTTAAGTTTCCTACATTAGTTCTTTTATCTGGTACATCAAAGAGCCCCTTAATATCTAGCATTTTCTGTCTTTGAAGGTACTCAATGCTGTAATCAAGACTCCTCTTGATCTTCTTTCCAATAGTGTAAACTGATCAAGTTCCTTAGTTTCTTTGCTATAAGACTTCTTGTTCAAACTGAAGGAAAAATTATTTCAGACTGATGGAAAACATTTTTATCAATGTCACTTTCTTATTAATTACTCCTTAATAGGCATATGTCATATGACACATACTGAAATAATATCTTCCTCCTTTCAGTGACCCAATTCAGTACCAATGAAATCAGTTGGTGAGGCTTTGCATTCTTTCTGCATTGATTTTCAGTGAGGCGTCCAAAGAACTGACAAGAAGCAAATCTGAGTTTTAGGCATCACTTGTCCCACACTGTTATTAACCAAAGTCATGTCTAATGATATACAAGATTTAAAGTGACCGGCCTTCTTGTTTTCTTCACCCTTAGCAGAATCCTACACTTCCAATTTGGATATCAAAGATTTGAGAGTCAAAGGAAAACTGACAGTTTCTGCAAAGATGTCAACCAGGCCGACATTAAAGTAACTCTACTTCTGCTGATTTTTCTAGGTATAAAGATTTGGCTGATACAGCAGTAGGAGAGAAGAAGAAGTTGTCTGCCAAGGAGAGATGTCATCTTGTTCTTCAGCAGTGTAAATTACAAGGCTGGCAGGTTTGTGATCTACAAAGCAATTAAAATATCGTTCTTTAAACAAGCTAGCTGAGTCATTTCCATTGTGGCAAGCCACCAGATCCTTTGCAGCAGTGTATTCTTTTGACATTTAATATATGCTTTGGGATAGAATCAAACTGATCTTCTGAGTTTTCTAGCATATGAGTAGCTGTTATCATTATGTCAAAAAATCAGTGTATTGTTGTGGGAAGGAAAAGATTTCAATTAAGCATGTACACTGTGTAAATTTGCATCCAGGTTTTTAAAGGTATCTGGGGTATGCATTTTAGTGGTTGAATGGTTTCTGAATTACAAAAACACCCTGCACATTTTCTTTATGTAAAATCCTATACTGAATGCTATACTGTCATAATAGGGGAGACCCAAACCAACTACTTAGGGCTTCCCTTATAGTCAGTGCCTTTGTAGGTGCCAGCATGCTGATCCAGAGACAGAACGAAGTACCTAGTGTTCCTGTACATCAAGGAAAGTCAAAAAAAAAAAAGCTCAAACACTGAACAGGAAACTCTCAACTTCCTATCCCATTTCCTTACCCTATTTATATCCTAGTTAATCCTTACCAGTGCAAGGATTGCAAGGTGTATGTCTACATTTGTCCAGAGTACTCAGTCATCTCCTTTGGGTAGCTTTGTAATTGAGCAGGACTGATATGCAATTTCTAAAGAAAATGGTGTTTCCTTGCACACTATATAAGCTATCGTACAGAAAGGAAGCTTTCTGCGACTTAATGTGAAGAGCATTCTCCCAGGCGGTGTGAGCTTCAGATTCAGGTCTTTTCCCAGCAGGTGAGCATCCAGACCAGTTTCAGGGATAGGTATGAAGTTTAGAGACTGGACAGTGGTTAGGGCACTCCTATAGGCTTCTTTGGGAATATTAGTTTAAGGATCAGGGTTAACATAGGTCTCCTAATTCATGTGTGACTTCTAAGCATTAAGACGTGCAGTAAAAGTTTCTGCAGCTGTTTACGAAGGACAAGGACTATGTTGGACTTTGTGCTATGGGTGTTTCTCAGCGGCATAGAATCCTTAGCTATAACTGGAAAAAAGGTAGGACCCCACTCGAGTGGGAGCACATATGCATGATCACCTGCACTTGGACACATAAGAAGATTTTTCTTTGGTCAAAATACTGTTTAAGTCCCCTTTTAGTCACTAAACTAAGTAGTGGGCACGTATAGCCCCACTCCTTCAATAGCAAAGAGCAAAAGGATGGACCCTGAAAAGGATAAGAATATTAAAACAGACTAGGTTTCTTAAGTCAGCTCTGGGGTATATTCTGCATCCTTGCCACAAGCTTCCTATGAAAAACAATCATTAATATCTAAAAGCTGTAATTTCACTTACAAGTACCTGAAGCTGCAAGTAGCAATAACCTTCAGAACTTGTGTGGGGCTACAAGCTTAACATTGGGCAAAAGCTGTGTAACAGTAATTGCATATTGTGCTCCAGTCGCGAAACATAGAGCAGGATGCCTATGGAGTTTATTTCCCCAGGAGCCAGCAACAACGTTACAGCATGAAAAAAAGCAATTGGCTGTCAGTGAAAGCCTACAGCTCAAGATTAGTGATTCTGTAGTGATTGACGTTTGAAAACAAGCCTGAAACCTTGAAAGACAAAAATGTAAAAAGGAAATTGCAAAACAGAATCCTGTGGTCGTGCAGAGGACTGAAGCTTGTGATCTCAAACAGATTTTAGAGGTTCTGACTCCAGAATCTCATTAACACTGGGAGAAGTCAGGTCTGCAAAACTACAGCAGTGCATAACGCATTGTCCTTCAAACCAGAAAGGAACAAAACTCTTAAAAGATGCTGGTGAGTTAAATGGAATAGGAGGGTTTGGGGGTGAGAGTGGTGATATTGTCACTCAGTGACTGAGGAGCACATAGCAACAGACTAAGCTGAAAGGTCTGAAAAAATCAGTGACCTTCTCCTTACACCTTTTTCAAGCCACAGAGAGCTATGACAAACAGATGGAAAGATGATAATCATAGAAGAAAAATCTAGGAGAAAATTCATTCTAAGTCCAGACAATTTCTTACAGACAAATTCCCAGTGAACACAAGGTTGACACCAACATGTTTTGTACAGTGATACAAAACCATATACCCAACTGTCAGCAGTAGTGACTAATGTCTGTGTCACATAATCTCTCTTTCTCTCAATTATCTTTTTGATTCATTTGACTAATCATGAAAGTGGAACTTTAAATAACAATCTAAATGAGGAATCTTATACAATCTGCAGTTGTCATGGGTGCCCTCCTCTATGCTTTTACAGCAGAGGACTCTGAAAAAAGAAGAAAAAAATTCAAAAGAGAGGAAGAGGGGGAAGAAAGGGAAGGAGAAAAAGGAATTAGGAACCCAGGATGATGTCAGCTAGCAAAGCCAGAGGAAAGGAGTCATCTGTAGTGCATCACTAAAAATCACCCAAGAAGTAGCAGGTTACATTACACATATAACCAGTTTATTCAACAACTGTTTCCAGCAGTAACTACTTCAAATGAGTCACTGCTGGAACTGAAAATCTGTTTGATGCAGGGGTTCACGAATATGTCAAAAAATGTTTTCCCCAACACTATTACCTGCACTTCCCTGAAGAGCTGTTGCACATTTGGGTAGATAAATTGACCAAAAAAATAGCTGAAATATCCTCATCAAAGGTGATAAAGTTTAGGAGAAAGCACAGCTGAAATCAACCTCCTCCTTATATGTCATCAGCAGAGGATGAGGTTGCCAATAAACTCCCCAGCAGAGGGGGGAAAAGAAAGACCTGGACTTTATAGCTGAGTGAACCTGGATGATACTTTATTTAACTTCCTTCTGGTAATGTACCTCACCGTCCCATTTTGTGAAAGGTGATATTAACTTGGGGGAGGGGAAAGTAAATCTGTATTCTGATGTGAGAGACCAAAAATGAGTAAAGAATATGGTCTCTTTGTATTTATTTCCTGCTTGACCATTTATCTTTTCCTTCTCACATAAGATGTGTTTCGAGAGTGTTTCACAAAACAACAAGCCCCAGAGCCTACTCACAGAACAAGTTCTTTCTCCTCTTGTAAATACTGCAGTCTGTTTAAAAATGGAGGACAAGTGCAGAAGATCCAATACCAGACTTGGTAACCAATTTTGGTTTATTTTCTACTATTTAGTAGAGCATAAGAGCGAACACTATCAGCTAGCCAATGTCTGGTGCTTGATTAGCAGCTTCTGTGTTAGAAGAAAGCATTTATTAGGGAAGTGTTGATAGGTTTATGAAATATTCCTGTTACTTGGGTAAGCTGAGGTGGACATAACTAAACTAGGACAATAAAACAGCTGTTTCATTGAAGCTGGCATACCATGCAGTTTCAGTCATGTACTTAGCTTAACTACTGAATTTATAAAAGTGCAGAGCTACTAATGAAAGGTGATTTTTGCATCCTGACTGTGCACAGCCTAGATAAGGTGTTCATTCAGCTTAAATACATACTTGATCATGACAAGCTTAGCTACTCACTGTGACTTTTAAGCACATCCAATGAAAGAGAAAATCAGATTCCTAAATCAAAACAAACTATTCCTACTCCAGACAGAGTGAAAGTAATAGACTTGTTTAACCCCTGGAGAAGTCAGTGAGAGTTTTGCTATTAATGTTAGAAGGAACAAGATGATCTGTAGTAAATTTAGGGTTAAATTGAGTGGAAGTACTGGCTTCTCCACATAAAGCAGAATAATCTCCTGCCCCACAGAACATCTAAAGGCTTTTACGTTAGGAAACCCACATTTTCAGTGCTGTGTTCCTTTATTGTCATGCAGTGATGTACTAGGTAAGCAAAGCCTACAATCACAATAGCATGACTAGCTTGCAAACATTGTCATGCTTTGGGAGAAGTACAGGGCACAAACAGTCCTTAGCTCTTTTTACTGACATAATTTCATTTGTTTGTATTATCATTCCTCACACTGTTAAGCTTGCAAATATAAATTCGATGAAGGAGAGTTAGCTCATAGCTTACTGAGCTTTCTCATCAAAACTTGGAGGTCTACATTTTGTTTAGCTAAGGTCAGTGGTCTGCAATTAACCCTTCTCAGTTATTTCAGATGGAGCTTGCTGAAATGCAAACAACTTGTATTATACCAGAAGTAAAACAAAATATTGAATTAATTTGCTCTTGCTATACAGTGCAGCTATTAAATACAAGCACTGAAAAGGCCAGACTTCATTAAAAGTGAATCTTTCAGCCTTTGACTGCTAGAAATACTTGTCTGGTAAAAGACAGCAATCCTTAAAAATGTCTAACAAAAGCTTTGTCTTAGTTTGTCTTTCCAGTTTTTAGCCTGCTGCTTCTAATCCACAATGATTTCTTATTATCAGTAGCCTTGAATTGTGAACACAAGAGATCACTCATTGTGGAAAGACAAGTCTTAAGTTTGAATGAGATGATCCAAAGACTCATCAGGCATGAAATGAGCAGTACAGGAAAGTCAGTCAGAATGTTTTGATGAAGCTCCAAATCTGCATCGGGTAGTTGCATGAGACAGATACTGTGTTAGTGCCAGTTTGCATTTTTACAACCATAGACACTGCTAAAGTTGTTTCAGGAGCCTGCTGTGTTTCTGGAGAAATGATCCTTGCCAGTGTGGAGTCGTGTTATAAAACTTCCAGTCAAAAAGAACATTAAAGCAGGGTAAAGGCCCTCAATAAAGGGAAAACCCAGAAGTCCATATAGATATTTTAAATTCTTCTAGCACTTCTAGAACTGCAGAAGGAAAATAAAGTCTGATCCACAGTCCTCACCAGTCACAAAGAGAACCATATTTCAGTACTGGTCTACAGGTGTTTCATTTATTGGATTCAATACAGCTGTCTTTAAGTATTTTTTTTATTTCAACATATTAATATACAATATTAGCATAACAGACTCCTTTTTGGGAAAAGTATATTTATGATTAAATAGAAGAGTATAGAACATAAGTGGCATGATCATATCAAAGAAATGCGCAGAAGTGTATGAAATCAGACATAAGTAAATTATATGCTTAGTTCAGGGAGATTTTTATTTTTTAAACAGAACTGTTTATTTTGGCTTAAAATGAAAGTGGTCATGGTATATTGAAATACGAATTGCTTTGTACCTGATATGAGTAAGTACCAGAGTACTTTGCAAGCAATGTAATATATAAGGGATTCTTAACTGGTTTTTTCCCTCAAGTAGGGAAACTTTGAGTACTCATAAATTGTATGCCAGTTTATTCATTTGTCATCTAGTAATTTTAACTGTTCTGGAAGTCAATTTCCTTTTTGTTTTGAATATCTTATTTTAAGAGTCAATTTTCTTTTGGGCAATTTTAAAATTAAGTAAATTATGAAGATCACATTTAGAAAAAAAAATATGCCAGGAGGAGTTTCCAGACCTAATGGTAAATGATTAAAACACCAGTGTCTATATTTCCTTCATACTTTGAATTATGTCACCAAAATTATATCTTTGTCCCATTATATCATCCCATTACATTTTGGAAATAATTTGCTAGTAGTAGAAGTCACCACAGAGTGAGTTTGGATCTCACCAGTACTACCAAAAGGCTGGCCTGGGCCAGCCACCACCTGCAAACTTACTCAGCAGCTGTTTTGTGCCACACAATCCAAGTCCATGCTATCCCCTTGGCCAGAGACTAGGACGGATGGTTTGCTTTCACCTCAGAATGCTCACAAGCTCTCAGTCTTTCAACACAGAGCTCTATTTTTGGTTCCTATTTCTATCTTTGTTTCCCTCTGGAATGTACTGCTCCCTCTCTACGTCCACCTTTCACGGTTTGTTTATGATCACTGGTCTTGCAAGCTCTTTATTTTCTTTCTGACATCTTTTGCATCCAGATCTCTCAAATCTGGATTCCATCTCTCTCTCCCCTGCCTGCCCGCCTCCCCCCCCGCCCCTATGTCTCTTGACACTTTTCTCTTGTTTTCTTCTCCTTTTTTCTTTCCTAGATACTTTCCTTCATATTTGGTCACAGTGTTCATCCCTTCTTTGTCTGGATTTAGTTTTCCAATATCCTACCTCAAGATTTACTTTCTCTGCCTTTGCTGGCCCTGTTGCCTATATTCCTCAGTTCATGCAGAGAGACATTTTCATATTGTTTCGTTTGGTGCTATGTCTATTTCTAGGATTTTTAAACACTACAATGATAGGTCCAGTAGGTACAAAGATCCCATGAGATAAAACTGGGGTAAGGTTTCCTCCACCGAGTGTTTCTTTTATGCATCTTATATTTCCTGATCACTTCCTTTCCTGTAAGGCAGTCCTTTTTTTCACCTCAGAAGTGCAAAGAGCTGTGAGGTTTGTACAGGTTTTGGAAGAGGAATGACCATTTTTCTGCCCTTTCCCAGAGAGCTGAAAGACAGTTTTCCTCCCTAAAGCCCAACTCCTGACAAGTGTTTACATAAATGCTTAATGTCACTTGCATGAATACTGGACTACTCACATACTTTATATTAAGACCACATACGATCTATGCTGAACTGTAGGTTTATTCTGTATGTGCCACAGTGCAAGGTCACTAGTTTGCCAGAGGCAAAGGAGGACTCTCAAAATGTGTGAAGAAAAGCTAACAAATAAAGCAGAGAGAGCAAGCTTTTAAAAATAATATTTCAGTCCTTGTAAAAGATCAGTACCCTGTAAATGGGTTTGTCATTGTAATATTTTTGCAGACATGTACACTGCAAGAAGACACATTTTACAATAGTTTGAAGGCTTTTTTCTACATTTCATTAATGCACTGTGAAAATGTGTGTCATTGTGTAAAATATCATTAGATTATAGTTCTCTGTCCTTTGTAGGTAGCTATTTTGAAAGTACTGCCAGAAACACACAGCACTCCCACAAATTGCCTTTTTTAAACTAAAGAACAGCTTTACAGATTCCCTTGACACCTATTAAGTATGAGCTAATACTGCCTCCATGCCACCTACACACCATCTCAGCATCCATTCCATAGTTTTGAACGTCTGTACTTCTACATCCTACATATTTTCTGTAAAGGGGAAAAAAAAAAAAAAAAAAAAAGGAAAAAAAAAAAAGAAGAAGAAAGAGAGAAAGAACAGTTCTTTCCCATCCTTTTTCCTTCCTCCTAGGAAAAAAAAAAAAGGAGGCCTGTAGCAGTAATTGAAGCTTTGGTAGTCATCAATGACAATTTTACTTAATCTTTAAAAAGTGTCATTTTGAAAAATAACATTTAAAACCCTAATGCTTTTCTAATTAAAATAACTATGACTGTAATTCACAGATGGTTTACTTTTACAGGAGTCTGAATGACATTAAAATTTCAGACTCAGAGGAGAGCACTTTGTAGTCCAGAAAGTATTGAAAAGTGAGTACTTTAGTGGAAGAACATTTTAACCTTTTTTTCCCCTAGGCAAGCAGGAAACATTTTGTGATTAGAGAAGAGACCAGAATGAAGACAGGTGGCAGACTCAAAAACTGTTTTGATATCTGGCATGTGAAATTCCAACATTTTTCAGCATTATTGCTTTCACTGAACACCAAAACTGTACAGAGGGCAGTGAGACTAACTTAATGTCGATCAGCTTTAGAGTATCAGATTTAGTTCGAAGACTGCACATCACAGATCTCCAGCCATGCTAACATAATCAGATGTCTTATAGCAGTTTCTTTTGTATATGCTTCTGTCTAGAGCTTTACTCTCAATAGACCTGGCATATGATGTAAAATCTATAAAAATCTTTTGTCTGATGTAAAAATGAATTTGTATTGACATTTTGTATTTCTTCATTCACTTAAAAATTGTAGAAGGCTTCTACTAATGAAGTTCATAGCATAAGCAATGCCACATTAATTCCATTTGTATTGTTCCTAACGTGTAGAACAGGAGAAAAGAACGCTGATGCTTTGCATGTCTGCAAGCTAGCTTTGTGACTCTAAAATGCCAGAGACTTGTAGCTAAACTGACCATAACCTTGAGCAATAGCCTTGACTGTGATTTTGTGGCTGGACACTGCAAAATAAATTGCAAATCATTGTTTAGTTAGGTTACACATTTGAAATATAGCCTAGATGTGACCAGTGTGTTAATTATGAGACTAATCAAGAATGGGCTTGTTAATTTTACCATGGATATTGCTAGTAATCAGCACTTTTTTAAGGTTTCAAAATGTAACCTTTCATCCCCTTTTCTACTGTCACAGTACCACAGTGAGGAAGTAAGGGGAGAAACAAGCATTTTGAAGAA